>NW_027141258.1:102500-180000 GCF_036365525.1 Heterodontus francisci | reverse complement strand
CCCGTACTGTACCTGTCCTGGGAGTGTTTGATGGGGACAGTGTAGAGGGAATTTTACTCTGTATCTAACCCCGTGACTGTGTTCTGCTGCATCACAGCTGAGTTTGAAGAAATCAGTTGTAAACGACAACCAATCTGTTGGCGACAGGGGCTGCTCCCGAATCACGGACTGCCGACCGATTCACCTGGACCTTTGGCGAGAGCGAGCCTGCACCGTCAGTGGATGTGAGGCAGCGCCCCGGAGAATCACGCAGTGACTGACGCAGACCGGGGTGCCAATTACCTGCACAGACGTGAGGCGTGGCTAGGCTGAGTGACCGACCGTATGAATTTCACAGGTAACAAATCGTAACCAGCCGCGGAGGACGGGGGGCGGTGTTTCACAATGTTCGCACTGGACAGTAAAGAGTCCCACGGTTTGGGTATGAGGGAATGTTAGCGGAATGATCATTTGTAGACTGTGTAAAAGGGGCAGTAACGAAACTCGGAGCTGTCCCTGGTCCCGATTAACGCCGCTCTCCTGCTTTTTCAGGTGAATATCGCCTTCGTTTCTTTAAAGTTCTGTCGGTGACGATTTCGGCAATTTCCCTGGCGTTTCTGCTTCCATGTGAGTTTTCAGTCTTTTATCTGAGATGGAATTTGGGATGAATTTTCTTTCATCTGTGGCCATTTAGCTGAATACCGAGCCCAGTGGAGTGCACAGTCTGCCGGGCACCTGTGGGGAACTGCCTGGTCTCTGACCTGTGGGGAACTGCCTGGTCTCTGAGTTCAACATGTGTCAGTCCCAAGATTTACATCCCTTTGAGAGAGTTGTCAATCCCGGTGCCATCACTTGCTCCATCTCCCTCCGACAGTGCGGGGCTCCCTCGGTCCTGCCATTCCGACAGTGCGGCGCTACCCTCAGTACTGCCCCCTCCGACAGAGGGCGCTCCCTCGGGTCCTGCCCTTCCGACAGTGCGGCGCTACCCTCAGTACTGCCCCCTCCGATTGCGCGGCACTCCCTGAGTACTGACCCTCCGACAGCGCGGCGCTCCCTCTGTGCTGACTCTCCGGCAGTGCGGCACTCCCTCAGTGCTGACCCTCCCGCGGTCCCAAGTTGATTGTACTCCTTAAGGCTTCGGAGTGTCTTCAGATGCGCAGCTCATTTCAGGTAGTTTGTTACACGGTGCCAGGAAGAGATCGCCTGGTTCCGGTTCAGTTTGTGCGAGATCATGAGGAGGGGGTGAGCGGCAGGGAGGGGGATGCGGAGGAGGCTATGGGGGGGTGGGGGTCGGAGGGTGAGGGAAGGGGAGGGGGCATCAGGGTGCGGACGCGAGGGAATTGGAGGGTTATATGTGACGTTCGGTTTGGGAGAAAGCCACTGGCTTTTTTATTTTTCGGGACTGGGACGTGGGAATTATCTAGACAAACTGTCAACCCCCAGTCGGTCCTGAACCCGCAATGCGGGTCCTCGCGCTCTCGTTAGTGGGGCGTAACTCTCAATTGTTTGTTGCGAGCAAAGCGGGGCGGAAAGTGTCACCTCCGAGTTGACCGTGAAATTTACCCTACCCACTCCCTGCCCGACCTCCAGGTTTGATATACCTCCTGTACAAAAGCAAAGAACTTCAGCACAGCTACCATGGTCTGCGGTCAAATATCATCCAGTTGGACCGATCCTTCCTCCAGCTGAGAGATAACCTCACTGGACGTGGGGAATGGGATGAAGTGGGCAGCAAAGAAGTGCAGGCAGTCCGTCGCTTCCTGAGCACTCTGATTAACAGTAAGTACGAAGAGAAGTTTGAAGGCGACGTGAAGGTACAGCTGGGCCAGGGTAACTGCCCTCTCCGCCCATTCTCGAACGGGCCTGAGTTCCGTCTCCAAACGGGTCGGGGCGGCGTGCGTGTCGGAGGGGAACTTGCAGGCCGTGGTGTTCCCAAGCGCCCGCTGCCCTTGCCCTTGGAGGCGGTAGGGGTGGCGGGTTTGGGCGGCGCTGTCGAAGGGGCCTGGGCCGGGTTGCTGCAGTGCATCTTGCAGTTGGTTACACTCTGCTGCCACCGTGCGCGCCGGTGGCGGAGGGAGTGAACGTCGAAGGTGGTTGAGGGATTCCGTCGGGCGGGTGGGTTAACTTTGTCGGTTTGACGTCCCCGTGAAGCATCCCCGTGAGGTTTTCTACTACGTTAGAGTCACTACATAAATGCAAGTTGTTATTGTTGTGGTGAATTGCCCGCATTCTCCTGTTGACTTGTTTCTTGACTTCCTGACTAGGTGGATTCCAGTTCTCATGTTCCCGTGGCTGGTTAATGAATAACAAGACTTGCTATTACTTCTCATCCCTTCAAAAGACTTGGATCCAAGCCAAAAAATCCTGTGCCAGGCTTAATGCCACCCTCGTCATCGTGAAGACCTCAGGTGATCAGGTAGGGTCAAAGTACGTCCTCTCCGGTCATGGGAGCACACACCTGACCTATCACGGCTCCCTCTCACTGTCCCGTACGTGTTGTCACTCTCGGCCTACCTCGCCGGTCAGGTAGAAGCCTCGGGCCTTGTCGATCCCCCAGGCTGCCTCGGAAAGGATTGGTCTCCTCTGCTTTGGCCTCACGTCACATCAGCCTCGCCTCACCCGACAGCGCTCGGGGTCAAAAGGCCATTGGGGTCGAGCCCCACTCCCAAGACTCGACCTCATAAACCAGGCCCATGCTCCCCGTGCGCCAGGACTGAGGGAGCGCCGCACTGTCGCGGGGTCAGTACTGAGAGAGCGCTGCACTGACGCAGGGTCAGTACGGAGAGAGCGCCGCGCTGTCGGAGGGTTGAATGTTTTGATGAAGTAACAGAGAAGGTTGATGAAGGGAATGCGGTAGATGTTGTCTATCTGGATTTTAAGAAAGCGTTTGATAAAGTACCACATAAAAGGCTGGTTAACAAAATTGAGGCTCTTGGCATAGGTGGGTCAGTGTCCAACTGGATAAAAACAGAAAACAGTGAGTCATGGTAAGTGGTCGTTTTTCAGACTGGAGGATGGTAGACAGTGGGTGTTCCCCAAGGGTCAGTGGTGTGACCACTGCTTTGTTTGCTATCTATAATGACTTGGATCTTGGAATAGAGAATAGAATCTCAAAATTTGCCGATGACACCAAACTTGGAGGTGAGGCAAATGGTGAGGATGATATGAACTGTCTGCAAGAGGACATAGATAGGCCAGCAGAATGGGCAGAGAGGTGGCAGATGGAGTTTAATACTGACAAGTGTGAGTTGGTGCATTTTGGCAGAAGGAATAGGCAGAGGCAATATATTCTTAATAGCACCGTTCTAAAGGGTGTGCAGGGACAGAGAGACCTGGGGGGTTCATGTGTATCGATCTTTGAAGGTGGCAGGACATATCGAGAGAGTGGTTGGTTAAAGCATGTGGGATCTTGGTCTTCATAAATAGAAGCATTGAGTCCAAAAGGAGGGAGGTTAGGCTGAACCTTGATAAAGCTCTGGTTGGGCCACAACTGGAGTCTTGCGTCCAGTCGCGGTCGCCACACTCGGGGAAGGATGTTGGGCCCTCGAGAGGGTGCGGAGGAGATTTACCAGAATGGTTTCGGGGTTGAGGGGGATTTTAGTGACAAGGTTCGGTTGGAGACGCTGGGGGGGGTGTTGTTCTCCTTGGAGTGAAGGAGATTGAGGGGGAAGATTTCATCGAAGTGTACGAGATTCTGACAGGTTTAGAGAAGGCAGACAAAGAAAAGCTGTTCCCATTAGCTGACGGTACAAGGACAAGGGGAGGGGGGGACACAGATTGAAGGTATTGGGGCAAGAGATGCAGGGGACGGGAGAACTTTGTTTACACAGCGAGTGGTCATGACCTGGAACTCTCTGCCTGGGAGGGCGATGGAAGAGGAGACAATCAATGATTTCAAAAGGAAATGGGACGGGCGCTTGTGGGAAATAAACTCACAGGGTTACGGGGATCGAGTGAGGGGAATGGGACTGACTGGATTGCTCTGCAGAGAGCTGGCATGGACACGATGGGCAGAATGGACTCCTTCTGTGCTGTAATGTCGCTATGACTTTCTCAGAGGGGTTAGAGGGACTTCTGCAGTTACAGGAGTGTGAGAGAGGGGGTTAGAGGGACCTCCCCAGATACAGGAGTGTGAGAGAGGGACTCAGAGAGACCTCCCCACATACAGGAGAGGGGGTTAGAGGGACCTCCCCATATACAGGAGTGTGAGAGAGGGGATTAGAGAGACCTCCCCACATACAGGAGAGGGGGTTAGAGGGACCTCCCCTGATACAGGAGTGTGAGAGAGGGGGTTAGAGAGACCTCCCCAGATACAGGAGAGGGGGTTAGAGGGACCTCCCCTGATACAGGAGTGTGAGAGAGGGGTTTAAAGAGACCTGCCAACATACAGGAGTTTGTGGGGGGGAGGGGTGGGGTGGTGGTTAGAGGGACTGCTCCAGATACAGAAGTATAAGAGAGAAGGGGGGGTTAGAGTGACAGCCCCAGATACAGGAGTGAGAGAGAGAGGGGCTTAGAGGGACCTCCACAGATACAGGAGTGTGCGAGAGGGGGTGAGGGGGTTAGAGGGACGTCCCAGATACAGGAGTGAGAGAGAGGGGGTTAGAGGGACCTCCTCAGATAAAGGAGTGAGAGAGTGGGGGTTAGAGGGACCTCCCCAGATACTGGAGTGAGAGAGTGGGGGTTAGACGGACCTCCCCAGATACTGGAGTGTGAGAGAGGGGGTTAGAGGGACCTCCCCAGTTATGGTGACTAATTGAAGTTCTCCTGTCTCCTTGTGAGTGAGTAATTTTTGATGGAATTGCAAACGAATTTGGGACAAAAGGGGAAGGCAGTCTCCTTGGTAACAACCTGAGAATGGGAGGAGAATCTTGGAATACCGCCGTTGGCCAGATGTGCATCGCTAGTGGTTTCCCTGAGTTTTCTTCCCTTTTTTTATTGCAGGAATTCATCGGGTCATGGGATAAACGCAGTTATTGGATTGGGCTAACTGATTTCGGTAAACCTGGTGTTTTCCATTGGGTGAACGGCGATCCCTTAGTGACCGGGTGAGTTGCTGCGTCAGGGCGGGAACATCCCCGGTTGGATTCCCGGCCTAGTGCTGAGTTAGGCCACTCTCACTCCATGTGGGGGCTGAGGCCCGCACACACAATCGTAGGAAAGGCCCTGGTTGGATTCCCGGCCTAGTGCTGAGTTAGGCCACTCTCACTCCATGTGGGGGCTGAGGCCCGCACACACAATCGTAGGAAAGGCCCTGGTTGGATTCCCGGCCTAGTGCTGAGTTAGGCCACTCTCACTCCATGTGGGGGCTGAGGCCCGCACACACAATCGTAGGAAAGGCCCTGGTTGGATTCCCGGCCTAGTGCTGAGTTAGGCCACTCTCACTCCATGTGGGGGCTGAGGCCCGCACACACAATCGTAGGAAAGGCCCTGGTTGGATTCCCGGCCTAGTGCTGAGTTCGCTGGCGCCCTGACTCCAATTCAGCACCAACGTGCTGGCGATGGCCAAGGGAGGAGGGCCTTCCTGGCGATGGTCACCTGAGTGACGAATTGAAAACCGAATCGGCCTACCCGGGATTCCCTGTCGGGGGGTGGGGTCGGGGGGTGGGGCGGGGGGGGGGACTCTCTCCCAGGAAAGGGTGCATTTTTTTTTCATGTGGTTCCTCATTTGCCGCTCTCTCTCTTGGCAGGTACTGGTCGGTGGGAGAACCGAAAAATTGGGGGGTGGAGCTCTGCGTGGCAAAGGGTGGTGTAGTGGGCACTTGGAGCACGGAAAGATGCAACGACAGACGCTTCTACATCTGTCAGATCAACGGAGTCGACCAAACCGCCCTCATGTACGGGATGGAGTTCCTGCTTCACTAGCCGTCCAGGGACGCCCAACAACAGCTGGACATTCGACCCAGAGGTTCCTGCCTCCCCTGTCCACAACGCCCACCCCTGCGCCCCCACTTCCCCGACCACCCCCAACCGAGAGGAAACAGAATCCGATCAGGAGAGGCAGCCGCGTCGGAGACGGGTGCGCCCCAGACTGCCAGAAACGTGAACAGTCCCACTTGAGCCGTCACCAGAGGCGGCACGCGACGAGGCCGAAGTGAAGCCAAGCGCTTCGTGAAAGGGTTTCCATCCGACATTTTTGCCCGCTCCCCTCCCCCGACTCAGTTCCCGGAATTTCCAGCACCACCCCCCCCACCCCCCCCCCGATGCTGCTCAGAGACAGTCCAACAACACCTGGTTTTACGTGGGATATATACAGCAAAGGACCAGACCATTCAGCCCATCTGCTCCGTGCTAGTGTTTCTGCCCCAAGCGCGCCTCCTCCCGCCCCCTCTCCATCTCCCATATCCTTCGATTCCTTTCTCTCTCGTATGCTTTTCCAGCTTCCCCCTCCCATAAATACATCAATGCTACTGAACTCAACCACTGCCTGTGGGAGCGAGTCCCACATTCTCCCCACTCTCTGGGGAAAGATGTTTCTCCTGAAATCCCCCATTGGATTTATTAGTGACCGTCTTATATCGAAGCCCCCCTCGTTCCGGTCTCGCCCACAAGTGGAAACACCTTCTCTATGTCTGCCCGATCGAAACCCTTTCATAATCTTAAAGACCTCTATCAGGTCACCCCTCAGCCTTCTCTTTTCTAGAGAAAAGAGCCCCAGCCTGGTCAATCTTTCCTGATAGTTATAACCTCTCAGTTCAGGTATCATTCCAGTAAATCTATTCTTATCTTCACAAAGCCTCGATATCCTTTTTATAATATGCAGACCAGAACTGTACACAGTGCTCCGAGATTGGTCTTACCAAGGGATATGGAGACTGGAACTGTGTACAGTGCTCCAAGTGTGGTCTAACTGAGGGATATGGAGACTGGAACTGTACACAGTGCTCCAAGTGTGGTCTAACCGAGGGATATGGAGACCGGAACTGTGCACAGTGCTCCGAGTGTGGTCTAACCGATAGATACGGAGACCAGAACTGTACACAGTGCTACATGTGTGGTTTAACTGAGGGATATGGAGACCGGAACTGTACACAGTGCTCCGAGTGTGGTCTAACCGAGGGATATGGAGACCGGAACTGTGCACAGTGCTCCGAGTGTGGTCTAACCAATAGATACGGAGACCAGAACTGTACACAGTGCTCCGAGTGTGGTCTAACTGAGGGATACGGAGACCAGAACTGTACACAGTGCTCCGAGTGTGGTCTAACCGAGGGATATGGAGACGGGAACTGTACACAGTGCTCCGAGTGTGGTCTAACCAATAGATACGGCGACCAGAACTGTACACAGTGCTCCGAGTGTGGTCTAACCAAGGGATATGCAGACCGAAACTGTGCACAGTGCTCCAGGTGTGGTCTAACTGAGGGATATGGAGACCGGAACTGTACACAGTGCTCCGAGTGTGGTCTAACCAAAAGATACGGAGACCAGAACTGGACACAGTGCTCCGAGTGTGGTCTAACCGAGGGATATGGAGACCGGAACTGTGCACAGTGCTCCAAGTGTGGTCTAACCAAGGGATATGGAGACTGGAACTGTACACAGTGCTCCGAGTGTGGTCTAACCAAGGGATATGGAGACCGGAACTGTGCACAGTGCTCCAAGTGTGGTCTAACTGAGGGATATGGAGACCAGAACTGTACACAGTGCTCCAAGTGTGGTCTAACTGAGAGATATGGAGACTGGAACTGTACACAGTGCTCCAAGTGTGGTCTAACTGAGGGATATGGAGACCGGAACTGTACACAGTGCTCCAAGTGTGGTCTAACCGAGGGATATGGAGACCGGAACTGTGCACAGTGCTCCGAGTGTGGTCTAACCGATAGATACGGAGACCAGAACTGTACACAGTGCTACATGTGTAGTTTAACTGAGGGATATGGAGACCGGAACTGTACACAGTGCTCCGAGTGTGGTCTAACCGAGGGATATGGAGACCGGAACTGTGCACAGTGCTCCGAGTGTGGTCTAACCAATAGATACGGAGACCAGAACTGTACACAGTGCTCCGAGTGTGGTCTAACTGAGGGATACGGAGACCAGAACTGTGCACAGTGCTCCGAGTGTGGTCTAACCGAGGGATATGGAGACCGGAACTGTACACAGTGCTCCGAGTGTGGTCTAACCAATAGATACGGAGACCAGAACTGTACACAGTGCTCCGAGTGTGGTCTAACCAAGGGATATGGAGACCGGAACTGTGCACAGTGCTCCAAGTGTGGTCTAACTGAGGGATATGGAGACCGGAACTGTACACTGTGCTCCGAGTGTGGTCTAACCAATAGATACGGAGACCAGAACTGTACACAGTGCTCCGAGTGTGGTCTAACCGAGGGATATGGAGACCGGAACTGTGCACAGTGCTCCAAGTGTGGTCTAACCAAGGGATATGGAGACCGGAACTGTGCACAGTGCTCCAAGTGTGGTCTAACTGAGGGATATGGAGACCAGAACTGTACACAGTGCTCCGAGTGTGGTCTAACCAATAGATACGGGGACCAGAACTGTACACAGTGCTCCGAGTGTGGTCTAACCGAGGGATACGGAGACCAGAACTGTACACAGTGCTCCCAGTGTGGTCTAACCAAGGGATATGGAGACCGGAACTGTGCACAGTGCTCCAAGTGTGGTTTAACTGAGGGATATGGAGACCAGAACTGTACACAGTGCTCCAAGTGTGGTCTAACCGAGGGATATGGAGACCAGAACTGTACACAGTGCTCCGAGATTGGTCTTACCAAGGGATATGGAGACCGGAACTGTGCACAGTGCTCCAAGTGTGGTCTAACTGAGGGATATGGAGACCGGAACTGTACACAGTGCTCCAAGTGTGGTCTAACAGAGGGATATGGAGACCAGAACTGTGCACAGTGTTCCGAGTGTGGTCTTACAGAGGAATATGGAGACTAGAACTGTACACAGTGCTCCGAGTGTGGTCTAACCGAGGGATTTGGAGACTAGAACTGTACACAGTGCTCCAAGTGTGATCTAACAAGGGATATGGAGACCGGAACTGTGCACAGTGCTCCGGGTGTGGTCTAACCGAGGGATTTGGAGACTAGAACTGTACACAGTGCTCCAAGTGTGGTCTAACGAGGGATATGGAGACCGGAACTGTGCACAGTGCTCCGAGTGTGGTCTAACCGAGGGATATGGAGACCGGAACTGTGCACAGTGCTCCAAGTGTGGTCTAACCGAGGGATATGGAGACCAGAACTGTACACAGTGCTCCAAGTGTGGTCTAACCAAGGGATATGGGGACCGGAACTGTGCACAGTGCTCCAAGTGTGGTTTAACTGAGGGATATGGAGACCAGAACTGTACACAGTGCTCCAAGTGTGGTCTAACCGAGGGATATGGAGACCAGAACTGTACACAGTGCTCCGAGATTGGTCTTACCAAGGGATATGGAGACCGGAACTGTGCACAGTGCTCCAAGTGTGGTCTAACTGAGGGATATGGAGACCGGAACTGTACACAGTGCTCCAAGTGTGGTCTAACAGAGGGATATGGAGACCAGAACTGTGCACAGTGTTCCGAGTGTGGTCTTACAGAGGAATATGGAGACTAGAACTGTACACAGTGCTCCGAGTGTGGTCTAACCGAGGGATTTGGAGACTAGAACTGTACACAGCGCTCCAAGTGTGATCTAACAAGGGATATGGAGACCGGAACTGTGCACAGTGCTCCGAGTGTGGTCTAACCGAGGGATATGGAGACCGGAACTGTGCACAGTGCTCCAAGTGTGGTCTAACCGAGGGATATGGAGACCAGAACTGTACACAGTGCTCCGAGTTTGGTCTAACCGAGGGATATGGAGACCGGAACTGTGCACAGTGCTCCAAGTGTGGTCTAACCGAGGAATACGGAGACCAGAACTGTACACAGTGCTCCAAGTGTGGTCTCACAGACGGATATGGAGACCGGAACTTTACACAGTGCTCCGAGTGTGGTCTAACCGAGGGATATGGAAACCGGAACTGTACACAGTGCTCCGAGTGTGGTCTAACCGAGGGATATGGAGACCGGAACTGTACACAGTGCTCCGAGTGTGGTCTAACCGAGGGATATGGAGACCGGAACTGTACACAGTGCTCCGAGTGTGGTCTAACCGAGGGATATGGAGACCGGAACTGTACACAGTGCTCCGAGTGTGGTCTAACTAAGGGATATGGAGACCGGAACTGTACACAGTGCTCCGAGTGTGGTCTAACTGAGGGATATGGAGACCGGAACTGTACACAGTGTTCCGAGTGTGGTCTTACAGAGGGATATGGAGACTAGAACTGTACACAGTGCTCCGAGTGTGATCTAACAGAGGGATATGGAGACCAGAACTGTGCACAGTGTTCCGAGTGTGGTCTTACAGAGGAATATGGAGACTAGAACTGTACACAGTGCTCCGAGTGTGGTCTAACCGAGGGATTTGGAGACTAGAACTGTACACAGTGCTCCAAGTGTGGTCTAACGAGGGATATGGAGACCGGAACTGTGCACAGTGCTCCGAGTGTGGTCTAACCGAGGGATATGGAGACCGGAACTGTGCACAGTGCTCCAAGTGTGGTCTAACCGAGGGATATGGAGACCAGAACTGTACACAGTGCTCCGAGTTTGGTCTAACCGAGGGATATGGAGACCGGAACTGTGCACAGTGCTCCAAGTGTGGTCTAACCGAGGGATACGGAGACCAGAACTGTACACAGTGCTCCAAGTGTGGTCTCACCAACGGATATGGAGACCGGAACTTTACACAGTGCTCCGAGTGTGGTCTAACCGAGGGATATGGAAACCGGAACTGTACACAGTGCTCCGAGTGTGGTCTAACCGAGGGATATGGAGACCGGAACTGTACACAGTGCTCCGAGTGTGGTCTAACCGAGGGATATGGAGACCGGAACTGTACACAGTGCTCCGAGTGTGGTCTAACCGAGGGATATGGAGACCGGAACTGTACACAGTGCTCCGAGTGTGGTCTAACTAAGGGATATGGAGACCGGAACTGTACACAGTGCTCCGAGTGTGGTCTAACTGAGGGATATGGAGACCGGAACTGTACACAGTGTTCCGAGTGTGGTCTTACAGAGGGATATGGAGACTAGAACTGTACACAGTGCTCCGAGTGTGGTCTAACCGAGGGAAATGGAGACCGGAACTGTGCCCAGTGCTCCAAGTGTGGTCTAACCAAGGGATATGGAGACTTGAACTGTACACAGTGCTCCGAGTTTGGTCTAACGGGGGGATATGGAGACTTGAACTGTGCACAGTGCTCCAAGTGTGGTCCAACTGAGGGATATGGAGACCAGAACTGTGCACAGTGCTCCAAGTGTGGTCTAACTGAGAGATATGGAGACTGGAACTGTACACAGTGCTCCAAGTGTGGTCTAACTGAGGGATATGGAGACCGGAACTGTACATAGTGCTCCAAGTGTGGTCTAACCGAGGGATATGGAGACCGGAACTGTGCACAGTGCTCCGAGTGTGGTCTAACCGATAGATACGGAGACCAGAACTGTACACAGTGCTCCGAGTGTGGTCTAACTGAGGGATACGGAGACCAGAACTGTACACAGTGCTCCGAGTGTGGTCTAACCGAGGGATATGGAGACCGGAACTGTACACAGTGCTCCGAGTGTGGTCTAACCGAGGGATATGGAGACCAGAACTGTACACAGTGCTCCGAGATTGGTCTTACCAAGGGATATGGAGACCGGAACTGTGCACAGTGCTCCAAGTGTGGTCTAACTGAGGGATATGGAGACCGGAACTGTACACAGTGTTCCGAGTGTGGTCTTACAGAGGAATATGGAGACTAGAACTGTACACAGTGCTCCGAGTGTGGTCTAACCGAGGGATTTGGAGACTAGAACTGTACACAGTGCTCCAAGTGTGATCTAACGAGGGATATGGAGACCGGAACTGTGCACAGTGCTCCGAGTGTGGTCTAACCGAGGGATATGGAGACCGGAACTGTGCACAGTGCTCCAAGTGTGGTCTAACCGAGGGATACGGAGACCAGAACTGTACACAGTGCTCCGAGTGTCGTCTAACCAATAGATACGGAGACCAGAACTGTACACAGTGCTCCGAGTGTGGTCTAACCGAGGGATATGGAGACCGGAACTGTGCACAGTGCTCCAAGTGTGGTCTAACCAAGGGATATGGAGACTGGAACTGTGCACAGTGCTCCACGTGTGGTCTAACTCAGGGATATGGAGACCGGAACTGTGCACAGTGTTCCGAGTGTGGTCTTACAGAGGAATATGGAGACTAGAACTGTACACAGTGCTCCGAGTGTGGTCTAACCGAGGGATTTGGAGACTAGAACTGTACACAGTGCTCCAAGTGTGATCTAACAAGGGATATGGAGACCGGAACTGTGCACAGTGCTCCGAGTGTGGTCTAACCGAGGGATTTGGAGACTAGAACTGTACACAGTGCTCCAAGTGTGGTCTAACGAGGGATATGGAGACCGGAACTGTGCACAGTGCTCCGAGTGTGGTCTAACCGAGGGATATGGAGACCGGAACTGTGCACAGTGCTCCAAGTGTGGTCTAACCGAGGGATATGGAGACCAGAACTGTACACAGTGCTCCGAGTTTGGTCTAACCGAGGGATATGGAGACCGGAACTGTGCACAGTGCTCCAAGTGTGGTCTAACCGAGGGATACGGAGACCAGAACTGTACACAGTGCTCCAAGTGTGGTCTCACCGACGGATATGGAGAACGGAACTTTACACAGTGCTCCGAGTGTGGTCTAACCGAGGGATATGGAAACCGGAACTGTACACAGTGCTCCGAGTGTGGTCTAACCGAGGGATATGGAGACCGGAACTGTACACAGTGCTCCGAGTGTGGTCTAACCGAGGGATATGGAGACCGGAACTGTACACAGTGCTCCGAGTGTGGTCTAACCTAGGGATATGGAGACCGGAACTGTACACAGTGCTCCGAGTGTGGTCTAACTAAGGGATATGGAGACCGGAACTGTACACAGTGCTCCGAGTGTGGTCTAACTGAGGGATATGGAGACCGGAACTGTACACAGTGTTCCGAGTGTGGTCTTACAGAGGGATATGGAGACTAGAACTGTACACAGTGCTCCGAGTGTGGTCTAACCGAGGGAAATGGAGACCGGAACTGTGCCCAGTGCTCCAAGTGTGGTCTAACCGAGGGATATGGAGACTTGAACTGTACACAGTGCTCCGAGTTTGGTCTAACGGGGGGATATGGAGACTTGAACTGTGCACAGTGCTCCAAGTGTGGTCCAACTGAGGGATATGGAGACCAGAACTGTGCACAGTGCTCCAAGTGTGGTCTAACTGAGAGATATGGAGACTGGAACTGTACACAGTGCTCCAAGTGTGGTCTAACTGAGGGATATGGAGACCGGAACTGTACATAGTGCTCCAAGTGTGGTCTAACCGAGGGATATGGAGACCGGAACTGTGCACAGTGCTCCGAGTGTGGTCTAACCGATAGATACGGAGACCAGAACTGTACACAGTGCTCCGAGTGTGGTCTAACTGAGGCATACGGAGACCAGAACTGTACACAGTGCTCCGAGTGTGGTCTAACCGAGGGATATGGAGACCGGAACTGTACACAGTGCTCCGAGTGTGGTCTAACCGAGGGATATGGAGACCAGAACTGTACACAGTGCTCTGAGATTGGTCTTACCAAGGGATATGGAGACCGGAACTGTGCACAGTGCTCCAAGTGTGGTCTAACTGAGGGATATGGAGACCGGAACTGTACACAGTGTTCCGAGTGTGGTCTTACAGAGGAATATGGAGACTAGAACTGTACACAGTGCTCCGAGTGTGGTCTAACCGAGGGATTTGGAGACTAGAACTGTACACAGTGCTCCAAGTGTGATCTAACGAGGGATATGGAGACCGGAACTGTGCACAGTGCTCCGAGTGTGGTCTAACCGAGGGATATGGAGACCGGAACTGTGCACAGTGCTCTAAGTGTGGTCTAACCGAGGGATACGGAGACCAGAACTGTACACAGTGCTCCGAGTGTCGTCTAACCAATAGATACGGAGACCAGAACTGTACACAGTGCTCCGAGTGTCGTCTAACCAATAGATACGGAGACCAGAACTGTACACAGTGCTCCAAGTGTGGTCTAACTGAGAGATATGGAGACCGGAACTGTGCACAGTGCTCCAAGTGTGGTCTAACCAAGGGATATGGAGACCGGAACTGTGCACAGTGCTCCAAGTGTGGTCTAACTGAGGGATATGGAGACCGGAACTGTGCACAGTGCTCCAAGTGTGGTCTAACCGAGGGATATGGAGACCGGAACTGTGCACAGTGCTCCAAGTGTGGTCTAACCGAGGGATATGGAGACCAGAACTGTACACAGTGCTCCGAGTTTGGTCTAACCGAGGGATATGGAGACCGGAACTGTGCACAGTGCTCCAAGTGTGGTCTAACCGAGGGATACGGAGACCAGAACTGTACACAGTGCTCCAAGTGTGGTCTAACCGACGGATATGGAGACCGGAACTTTACACAGTGCTCCGAGTGTGGTCTAACCGAGGGATATGGAAACCGGAACTGTACACAGTGCTCCGAGTGTGGTCTAACCGAGGGATATGGAGACCGGAACTGTACACAGTGCTCCGAGTGTGGTCTAACCGAGGGATATGGAGACCGGAACTGTACACAGTGCTCCGAGTGTGGTCTAACCGAGGGATATGGAGACCGGAACTGTACACAGTGCTCCGAGTGTGGTCTAACTAAGGGATATGGAGACCGGAACTGTACACAGTGCTCCGAGTGTGGTCTAACTGAGGGATATGGAGACCGGAACTGTACACAGTGTTCCGAGTGTGGTCTTACAGAGGGATATGGAGACTAGAACTGTACACAGTGCTCCGAGTGTGGTCTAACCGAGGGAAATGGAGACCGGAACTGTGCCCAGTGCTCCAAGTGTGGTCTAACCGAGGGATATGGAGATGTGAACTGTACACAGTGCTCCGAGTTTGGTCTAACGGGGGGATATGGAGACTTGAACTGTGCACAGTGCTCCAAGTGTGGTCCAACTGAGGGATATGGAGACCAGAACTGTGCACAGTGCTCCAAGTGTGGTCTAACTGAGAGATATGGAGACTGGAACTGTACACAGTGCTCCGAGTGTGGTCTAACTGAGGGATATGGAGACTGGAACTGTACACAGTGCTCCGAGTGTGGTCTAACTGAGAGATATGGAGACTGGAACTGTACACAGTGCTCCGAGTGTGGTCTAACTGAGAGATATGGAGACCGGAACTGTACACAGTGCTCCAAGTGTGGTCTAACTGAGGGATATGGAGACCGGAACTGTACATAGTGCTCCAAGTGTGGTCTAACCGAGGGATATGGAGACCGGAACTGTGCACAGTGCTCCGAGTGTGGTCTAACCGATAGATACGGAGACCAGAACTGTACACAGTGCTACATGTGTAGTTTAACTGAGGGATATGGAGACCGGAACTGTACACAGTGCTCCGAGTGTGGTCTAACCAAGGGATATGGAGACCGGAATTGTGCACAGTGCTCCAAGTGTGGTTTAACTGAGGGATATGGAGACCAGAACTGTACACAGTGCTCCAAGTGTGGTCTAACCGAGGGATATGGAGACCAGAACTGTACACAGTGCTCCGAGATTGGTCTTACCAAGGGATATGGAGACCGGAACTGTGCACAGTGCTCCAAGTGTGGTCTAACTGAGGGATATGGAGACCAGAACTGTACACAGTGCTCCAAGTGTGGTCTTACAGAGGAATATGGAGACTAGAACTGTACACAGTGCTCCGAGTGTGGTCTAACCGTGGGATTTGGAGACTAGAACTGTACACAGTGCTCCAAGTGTGATCTAACGAGGGATATGGAGACCGGAATTGTGCACAGTGCTCCGAGTGTGGTCTAACCGAGGGATATGGAGACCGGAACTGTGCACAGTGCTCCAAGTGTGGTCTAACCGAGGGATACGGAGACCAGAACTGTACACAGTGCTCCAAGTGTGGTCTAACCGAGGGATATGGAGACCGGAACTATACACAGTGCTCCGAGTGTGGTCTAACCGAGGGATATGGAGACCGGAACTGTACACAGTGCTCCGAGTGTGGTCATACCAACTGAACATTGTTAATATTGAAACCACAAAGATCATTTATTACGAATGTATTTATCTCAGGAGGAATTTGACCTGGGTCCCTGTTTGTTTCTCTCAGTAATTTGAAGGGAATTGCAGCAGTCGTGTGAATCATTGAGTTCTTTCAGGTTGACTGATTGACTGGCGAGAGCCCATTCCGATTCCCGACATCGAAGCCCCAAAGACGGCAGCCAAATTGGCAACTGTGAAATCAACAATTTTTTGAGAAAGTATGAAATCGGAAGAGGAAGGGGGCCCTTCGGCCCCCTGTACCACTTCCGGCATTGAGTGAGATCATGTCCGATCTCGATCTCTGCCTTCCCGCACTGTACCCATATCCCTTAATCCCCTTCATCTCCCGAAATCTCTCGCTCTCAGTCTTGAATAAACTCAACAACGGAGCATCCACAACCCTCTGGGGTTGAGAATTCCAAAGATTCACGACCCTCTGAGTGGAGAAATTTCTCCTCATCCCTGTCCCAAATGGCCGAGCCCTGATCCTGAGATTGTGTCCCCCGTGTGTTCTAGATTCCCCAGCTGGTGGGGGAGGGGGACAGCCTCTCAGTGACTACCCTGTCAAAACCCCCTTCACAATCTTGTGTGTTTCAATGAGATCACCCCCTCATTCTTCTAAACTCCTGGGAATATTGTCCCAGTCTCCTAAATCTCTCCTCAGAGGGCAATCCCCCCATCCCAGAAACCAGTCTGGTGATCCTTTGTTGCACTCTCTCTCTTTCGGGCAGGTAGATCCTTCCTTAGGTAAGAAGACAAAACTGTGCCCAGTGTTCCAGGGGTGGTACAATACTCCAGGTCTGGTACAGTATTCCAGGTGTTGTACAGTGTTCCAGGTCTGTTACAGTATTCCAGGTGTTGTACAGTGTTCCAGGTCTGTTACAGTATTCCAGGTCTGGGGCAGTATTCCAGGTCTGGGACAGTATTCCAGGTGTGGTACAGTGTTCCAGGTTTGGTACAGTACTCCAGGGGTGGTACAGTATTATAGGTGTGGTACAGTGTTCCGGGGGGTTACAATACTCCAGGTGTGTTACTGTACTCCAGGTGTGGTGCAGTGTTCCAGGTGTGTTACTGTACTCCAGGTGTGGTACAGTGTTCCAGGTCTGGTACAGTACTCCAGGGGTGGTACAGTATTATAGGTGTGGTACAGTGTTCCGGGGTGGTACAGTACTCCAGGTGTGTTACTGTACTCCGGGTCTGGGACAGTACTCCAGGTGTGTTACTGTACTCCAGGTGTGTTACTGTGTTCCAGGTCTGGTACAGTACTCCAGGGGTGGTACAGTATTATAGGTGTGGTACAGTGTTCCAGGGGGTTACAATACTCCAGGTGTGTTACTGTACTCCAGGTGTGGTACAGTACTCCAGGGGTGGTACAGTATTATAGGTGTGGTACAGTATTATAGGTGTGTTACTGTACTCCAGGTGTGGTTTAGTGTTCCAGGTCTGGTACAGTACTCCAGGGGTGGTACAGTATTTTAGGTGTGGTACAGTGTTCCGGGGGGGTACAATACTCCAGGTGTGTTACTGTACTCCAGGTGTGGTACAGTGTTCCAGGTCTGGTACAGTACTCCAGGGGTGGTACAGTATTATAGGTGTGGTACAGTGTTCCGGGGGGGGTACAGTACTCCAGGTGTGTTACTGTACTCCAGGTGTGGTACAGTGTTCCAGGTCTGGTACAGTACTCCAGGGGTGGTACAGTATTATAGGTGTGGTACAGTGTTCCGGGGGGGTACAATACTCCAGGTGTGTTACTGTACTCCAGGTGTGGTACAGTGTTCCAGGTCTGGTACAGTACTCCAGGGGTGGTACAGTATTTTAGGTGTGGTACAGTGTTCCGGGGGGGTACAATACTCCAGGTGTGTTACTGTACTCCAGGTGTGGTACAGTGTTCCAGGTCTGGTACAGTACCCCAGGGGTGGTACAGTATTATAGGTGTGGTACAGTGTTCCGGGGGGGTACAATACTCCAGGTGTGTTACTGTACTCCAGGTGTGGTACAGTGTTCCAGGTCTGGTACAGTACTCCAGGGGTGGTACAGTATTTTAGGTGTGGTACAGTGTTCCGGGGTGGTACAGTACTCCAGGTGTGTTACTGTACTCCAGGTGTGGTACAGTGTTCCAGGTCTGGTACAGTACTCCAGGGGTGGTACAGTATTATAGGTGTGGTACAGTGTTCCGGGGGGGTACAATACTCCAGGTGTGTTACTGTACTCCAGGTGTGGTACAGTGTTCCAGGTCTGGTACAGTACTCCAGGGGTGGTACAGTATTATAGGTGTGGTACAGTGTTCCGGGGGGGTACAATACTCCAGGTGTGTTACTGTACTCCAGGTGTGGTACAGTGTTCCAGGTCTGGTACAGTACTCCAGGGGTGGTACAGTATTATAGGTGTGGTACAGTGTTCCGGGGGGGGTACAGTACTCCAGGTGTGTTACTGTACTCCAGGTGTGGTACAGTGTTCCAGGTCTGGTACAGTACTCCAGGGGTGGTACAGTATTATAGGTGTGGTACTGTGTTCCGGGGGGGTACAATACTCCAGGTGTGTTACTGTACTCCAGGTGTGGTACAGTGTTCCAGGTCTGGTACAGTACCCCAGGGGTGGTACAGTATTATAGGTGTGGTACAGTGTTCCGGGGGGGTACAATACTCCAGGTGTGTTACTGTACTCCAGGTGTGGTACAGTGTTCCAGGTGTGGTACAGTGTTCCAGGTCTGGTACAGTACTCCAGGGGTGGTACAGTATTATAGGTGTGGTACAGTGTTCCGGGGGGGTACAATACTCCAGGTGTGTTACTGTACTCCAGGTGTGGTACAGTGTTCCAGGTCTGGTACAGTACTCCAGGGGTGGTACAGTATTATAGGTGTGGTACTGTGTTCCGGGGGGGTACAATACTCCAGGTGTGTTACTGTACTCCAGGTGTGGTACAGTACTCCAGGTGTGGTACAGTGTTCCAGGTCTGGTACAGTACTCCAGGGGTGGTACAGTATTATAGGTGTGGTACAGTGTTCCAGGTGTTGTACGTGTCCTAAGCAAGCTTCTCTACCAAGTTGAACACAACTTTATTCCTTATGCTTCATGTCGTGGCTTGTATCAATTCTGAATAAAAAGGTTCTCCAGAGACGTCTCAGTCGCTCCTGTTTGCTGATGATGTTTTAAAGTGCATTGATCGGTCACGACCCTGTATTGAAACCGTCCTGTCGACTGATAAACCTCCCACACACCCTCCCGTTCTCCGATCGCAGAGCAGGCCAGTGTCCTGAAACCGAAGGAAATCACACCGAGGTGTTTAAAAGCACGCAGGGATATGGCTGAGAAAATGGGGTTGTGGGCGTGACTGGCTAGGCCAGCATTTATTGCCCATCCCTAATTGCCCTTCAGAAGGTGGTGGTGAGCTGCCTTCTTGAACCGCTGCAGTCCGTGTGGGATAGGTACACCCAGAGTGCGGTGAGGAAGGGAGTTCCAGGATTTTGACCCAGCGACAGTGAAGGAACAGCTGATATAGTTCCAAGTCAGGATGGTGTATGACTCAGAGGGGAACCTGCAGGTGGTGGTGTTCCCCATGCGTCTGCTGCCCTTGTCCAGTTTCTGGTCAATGGTAACCCCCAGGATGTTGACAGTGGGGGATTCAGTGATGGTAATGCCATTGAATGTCAAGGGGAGATGGTTAGATTCTCTCTTGTTGGAGATGGTCATTGCCTGGCACTTGTGTGGCGCGAATGTGACTTGCCACTTATCAGCCCAAGCCTGGATATTGTCCAGGTCTTGCTGCATTTCTACACGGACTGCTTCAGTATCTGAGGAGTCGCGAATGGTGCTGAACATTGTGCAATCATCAGCGAACATCCCCACTTCTGACCTTATGATTGAAGGAAGGTCATTGATGAAGAACTGAAGATGGTTGGGCCGAGGACAGTAACCTGAGGAACTCCTGCAGTGATATCCTGCTCTCTCCCTCTCTCTGTACTTCTGATCTCCCTCTCTCTCTCTGTACTTCGGATCTCTCTCTCTCTGTACTTCTGATCTCCCTCTCTCTCTCTCTCTCTCTGTACTTCGGATCTCTCTCTCTCTCTCTCTGTACTTCTGATATCTCTCCCTCTCTCTCTGTACTTCTGATCTCCCTCTCTCTCTCTGTACTTCTGATCTCTCTCTCTCTCTGTACTTCTGATCTCTCTCTCTCTCTCTCTGTACTTCTGATATCTCTCTCTCTCTGCACTTCTGATCTCTCTCTCTCTGTACTTCTGACCTCTCTCTGTACTTCTGATCTCTCTCTCTCTCTCTCTCTCTGTACTTCTGATCTCCCTCTCTCTGTACTTCTGATCTCTCTCTCTCTGTACTTCTGATCTCTCTCTCTCTGTACTTCTGATCTCCCTCTCTCTCTCTGTACTTCTGATCTCCCTCTCTCTCTCTGTACTTCTGATCTCCCTCTCTCTGTACTTCTGATCTCCCTCTCTCTCTCTCTACTTCTGATCTCTCTCTCTCTGTACTTCTGATATCTCTCTCTCTGTGTACTTCTGATCTCTCTCTCTCTCTCTGTACTTCTGATCTCTCTCTCTCTGTACTTCTGATCTCTCTCTCTCTCTCTGTACTTCTGATCTCCCTCTCTCTCTCTGTACTTCTGATCTCCCTCTCTCTCTCTCTACTTCTGATCTCCCTCTCTCTCTCTCTACTTCTGATCTCCCTCTCTCTCTCTCTACTTCTGATCTCCCTCTCTCTGTACTTCTGATCTCTCTCTCTCTGTACTTCTGATCTCTCTCTCTCTGTACTTCTGATCTCCCTCTCTCTCTCTGTACTTCTGATCTCTCTCTCTCTGTACTTCTGATCTCCCTCTCTCTCTCTGTACTGCTGATCTCTCTCTCTCTCTACTTCTGATCTCCCTCTCTCTCTCTGTACTTCTGATCTCTCTCTCTCTGTACTTCTGATCTCCCTCTCTCTCTCTCTACTTCTGATCTCTCTCTCTCTGTACTTCTGATCTCTCTCTCTCTGTACTTCTGATCTCTCTCTCTCTGTACTTCTGATCTCCCTCTCTCTCTCTCTACTTCTGATCTCTCTCTCTCTGTACTTCTGATATCTCTCTCTCTCTGTACTTCTGATCTCTCTCTCTCTCTTTACTTCTGATCTCTCTCTCTCTCTCTCTGTACTTCTGATCTCTCTCTCTCTCTCTCTCTGTACTTCTGATCTCTCTCTCTCTCTCTCTCTGTACTTCTGATATCTCTCTCTCTCTCTGCACTTCTGATCTCTCTCTCTCTCCCTCTCTGTACTTCTGACCTCACTCTCTCTGTACTTCTGATCTCTCTCTCTCTCTCTTTCTCTGTACTTCTGATCTCTCTCTCTCTCTCTCTCTCTCTCTCTGTACTTCTGATCTCTCTCTCTCTGTACTTCTGATCTCTCTCTCTCTGTACTTCTGATCCTTCTCTCTCTCTCTGTACTTCTGATCTCCCTCTCTCTCACTCTCTGTACTTCTGATCTCTCCCTCTCTCTCACTGTACTTCTGATCTCCCTCTCTCTCTCTGTATTCTGATCTCTCTCTCTCTCTCTGTATTCTGATCTCTCTCTCTCTCTGTACTTCTGATCTCTCCCTCTCTCCGTACTTCTGATCTCTCTCTCTCTGTACTTCTGATCTCCCTCTCTCTCACTCTCTGTACTTCTGATCTCTCCCTCTCTCTCACTGTACTTCTGATCTCCCTCTCTCTCTCTGTATTCTGATCTCTCTCTCTCTCTCTGTATTCTGATCTCTCTCTCTCTCTCTGTATTCTGATCTCTCTCTCTCTCTCTGTATTCTGATCTCTCTCTCTCTCTCTGTATTCTGATCTCTCTCTCTCTCTGTACTTCTGATCTCTCCCTCTCTCCGTACTTCTGATCTCTCCCTCTCTCCGTACTTCTGATCTCTCTCTCTCTCTCTCTACTTCTGATCTTTCTCTCTCTGCACTTCTGATCTCTCTCTCTCTCTGTACTTCGGATCTCTCTCTCTCTCTGTACTTCGGATCTCTCTCTCTCTGTACTTCTGATCTCCCTCTCTCTGTACTTCTGATCTCCCTCTCTCTCTCGGCACATCTGATCTCTCTCTCCTCTGCACTTCTGATCTCTCCCTCTCTCTCTCTCTGTACTTCTGATCTCTCTCTCTCTCTGTACTTCTGATCTCCCTCTCTCTGTACTTCTGATCTCTCTCTCTCTCTCGGCACATCTGATCTCTCTCTCCTCTGCACTTCTGATCTCTCCCTCTCTCTCTCTCTGTACTTCTGATCTCTCTCTCTCTCTCTCTCTGTACTTCTGATCTCTCTCTCTCTCTCCCTGTACTTCTGATCTCTCTCTCTCTCTCCCTGTACTTCTGATCTCTCTCTCTCCCTGTACTTCTGATCTCTCTCTCTCTCTGTACTTCTGATATCTCTCTCTCTCTCTGTACTTCTGATCTCTCTCTCTCTCTCTGTACTTCTGATCTCTCTCTCTCTCTCTGTACTTCTGATCTCTCTCTCTCTCTCTCTCTCTGTACTTCTGATCTCTCTCTGTACTTCTGATCCCTCTCTCTCTCTCTGTACTTCTGATCTTTCTCTCTCTGCACTTCTGATCTCTCTCTCTCCCTGTACTTCTGATCTCTCTCTCTCCCTGTACTTCTGATCTCTCCCTCTCTGCACTTCTGATCTCCCTCTGTCTGTCTGTGTACTTCTGATCTCTCTCTCTCTCTCTGTACTTCTGATCATTCTCTCCCTGCACTTCTGATCTCCCTCTCTCTCTCTGTACTTCTGATCACCCTCTCTCTCTCCGTGTACTTCTGATCTCTCTCTCTCTCTATCTGTACTTCTGATTTCTCTCTCCCTGCACTTCTGATCTCTCTCTCTCTCTCTGTACTTCTGATCACCCTCTCTCTCTCCGTGTACTTCTGATCTCTCTCTCCCTCTTTGTACGTCTGATCTCTCTCTCTCTCTGTACTTCTGATCTCACCCACTATCTCTGTAATTCTGATCTCTCTCTCTCTCTCTCTCTCTCTCTAATTCTGTTCACTCCCTCTGTACTTCTGATCTCTCTCTCCCTCTGTTTACTTCTGATCTCTCTCTTTACTTCTGATCTCCCTCTCTCTCTCTCTCGGTACTTCTGATACTTCTCTCCATCTACTTCTGATGTCTCTCTCTCTCTCTCTGTACTTCTGATCTCCCTCTCTCTCTCTCTCTCTGTACTTCTGATCTCTCTCTCTCTGTACTTCTGATCTCTCTCTCCTTCTCTGCACTTCTGATCTCTCTCTCCCTCTCTGCACTTCTGATCTCCCTCTGTCTGTCTGTGTACTTCTGATCTATCTCTCTCTCTGTACTTCTGATCTCCCTCTCTCTCTCTGTACTTCTGATCACCCTCTCTCTCTCCGTGTACTTCTGATCTCTCTCTCTCTCTCTGTCTGTACTTCTGATCTCTCTCTCTGTATTTCTGATCTCTCTCTCTCTCTCTCTCTGTACTTCTGATATCTCTCTCTCTCTGTACTTCTGATCTCTCTCTCTCTCTCTCTGTACTTCTGATCTCTCTCTCTCTGTACTTCTGATATCTCTCCCTCTCTCTCTGTACTTCTGATATCTCTCTCTCTCTGCACTTCTGATCTCTCTCAATCCCTCTCTGTACTTCTGACCTCTCTCTCTCTGTACTTCTGATCTCTCTCTCTCTCTCTGTACTTCTGATCTCTCTCTCTCTCTGTACTTCTGATCTCTCTCTCTCTGTACTTCTGATCCTTCTCTCTCTCTCTGTACTTCTGATCTCCCTCTCTCTCACTCTCTCTGTACTTCTGATCTCTCCCTTTCTCTCTCTGTACTTCTGATATCCCTCTCTCTGTACTTCTGATCTCTCTCTCTCTGTACTTCTGATCTCCCTCTCTCTCTCTGTACTTCTGATCTCCCTCTCTCTCTCTCTACTTCTGATCTCTCTCTCTCTCTCTCTACTTCTGATCTCTCTCTCTCTCTCTCTACTTCTGATATCTCTCTCTCTCTGTACTTCTGATCTCTCTCTCTCTCTCTCTGTACTTCTGATATCTCTCTATCTCTGCACCTGATCTCTCTCTCTCCCTCTCTGTACTTCTGACCTCACTCTCTCTGTACTTCTGATCTCTCTCTCTCTCTCTCTCTCTGTACTTCTGATCTCTCTCTCTCTGTACTTCTGATCTCTCTCTCTCTGTACTTCTGATCCTTCTCTCTCTCTCTGTACTTCTGATCTCCCTCTCTCTCACTCTCTCTGTACTTCTGATCTCTCCCTCTCTCTCACTGTACTTCTGATCTCCCTCTCTCTCTCTCTCTGTATTCTGATCTCTCTCTCTCTCTGTACTTCTGATCTCTCCCTCTCTCCGTACTTCTGATCTCTCTCTCTCTGTACTTCTGATCTCTCTCTCTCTCTCTCTCTGTACTTCCGATCTTTCTCTCTCTGCACTTCTGATCTCTCTCTCTCTCTGTACTTCGGATCTCTCTCTCTCTCTGTACTTCGGATCTCTCTTTCTCTGTACTTCTGATCTCTCTCTCCTCTGTACTTCTGATCTCTCCCTCTCTCTCTCTCTGTATTCTGATCTCTCTCTCTCTCTGTACTTCTGATCTCCCTCTCTCTCTGTACTTCTGATCTCTCTCTCTCTCTCTCTCTCGGCACATCTGATCTCTCTCTCCTCTGCACTTCTGATCTCTCCCTCTCTCTCTCTCTGTACTTCTGATCTCTCTCTCTCTCTCTCTGTACTTCTGATCTCTCTCTCCCTGTACTTCTGATCTCTCTCTCTCCCTGTACTTCTGATCTCTCTCTCTCCCTGTACTTCTGATATCTCTCTCTCTCTCTGTACTTCTGATCTCTCTCTCTCTCTCTGTACTTCTGATCTCTCTCTCTCTCTCTCTGTACTTCTGATCTCTCTCTCTCTCTGTACTTCTGATCTCTCTCTGTACTTCTGATCTTTCTCTCTCTGCACTTCTGATCTCTCTCTCTCCCTGTACTTCTGATCTCTCCCTCTCTGCACTTCTGATCTCCCTCTGTCTGTCTGTGTACTTCTGATCTCTCTCTCTCTCTCTGTACTTCTGATCATTCTCTCCCTGCACTTCTGATCTCTCTCTCTCTCTCTCTCTGTACTTCTGATCTCCCTCTCTCTCCGTGTACTTCTGATCTCTCTCTCTCTCTATCTGTACTTCTGATCTCTCTCTCCCTCTTTGTACTTCTGATCACCCTCTCTCTCTCCGTGTACTTCTGATCTCTCTCTCTCTGTCTGTACTTCTGATCTCTCTCTCTGTACTTCTGATCTCACCCACTATCTCTGTAATTCTGATTTCTCTCTCTCTCTCTCTCTAATTCTGTTCACTCCCTCTGTACTTCTGATCTCTCTCTCCCTCTGTTTACTTCTGATCTCTCTCTTTACTTCTGATCTCCCTCTCTCTCTCTCTCGGTACTTCTGATACTTCTCTCCATCTACTTCTGATGTCTCTCTCTCTCTCTCTGTACTTCTGATCTCCCTCTCTCTCTCTCTGTACTTCTGATCTCTCTCTCTCTGTACTTCTGATCTGTCTCTCTCTCTCAGCACATCTGATCTCTCTCTCCTTCTCTGCACTTCTGATCTCTCTCTCCCTCTCTGCACTTCTGATCTCCCTCTGTCTGTCTGTGTACTTCTGATCTCTCTCTCTCTCTGTACTTCTGATCTCCCTCTCTCTCTCTGTACTTCTGATCACCCTCTCTCTCTCCGTGTACTTCTGATCTCTCTCTCTCTCTCTGTCTGTACTTCTGATCTCTCTCTCTGTACTTCTGATCTCTCTCTCTCTCTCTCTCTCTGTACTTCTGATATCTCTCTCTCTCTGTACTTCTGATCTCTCTCTCTCTCTCTCTGTACTTCTGATCTCTCTCTCTCTGTACTTCTGATATCTCTCCCTCTCTCTCTGTACTTCTGATATCTCTCTCTCTCTGCACTTCTGATCTCTCTCAATCCCTCTCTGTACTTCTGACCTCTCTCTCTCTGTACTTCTGATCTCTCTCTCTCTCTCTCTCTGTACTTCTGATCTCTCTCTCTCTCTGTACTTCTGATCCTTCTCTCTCTCTCTGTACTTCTGATCTCCCTCTCTCTCACTCTCTCTGTACTTCTGATCTCTCCCTCTCTCTCTCTGTACTTCTGATCTCCCTCTCTCTGTACTTCTGATCTCTCTCTCTCTCTGTACTTCTGATCTCTCTCTCTCTGTACTTCTGATCTCTCTCTCTCTGTACTTCTGATCTCTCTCTCTCTGTACTTCTGATCTCCCTCTCTCTGTACTTCTGATCTCCCTCTCTCTCACTCTCTCTGTACTTCTGATCTCTCCCTCTCTCTCTCTGTACTTCTGATCTCCCTCTCTCTGTACTTCTGATCTCTCTCTCTGTACTTCTGATCTCTCTCTCTCTCTGTACTTCTGATCTCTCTCTCTCTCTGTACTTCCGATCTCTCTCTCTCTGTACTTCTGATCTCTCTCTCTCTGTACTTCTGATCTCCCTCTCTCTCTCTGTACTTCTGATCTCCCTCTCTCTCTCTGTACTTCTGATCTCCCTCTCTCTCTCTGTACTTCTGATCTCTCTCTCTCTCTCTGTACTTCTGATCTCTCTCTCTCTCTGTACTTCTGATCTCTCTCTCTCTGTACTTCTGATCTCTCTCTCTCTGTACTTCTGATCTCCCTCTCTCTCTCTGTACTTCTGATCTCCCTCTCTCTCTCTGTACTTCTGATCTCCCTCTCTCTCTCTCTACCTCTGATCTCTCTCTCTCTGTACTTCAGATATCTCTCTCTCTCTGTACTTCTGATCTCTCTCTCTTTCTCTCTCTGTACTTCTGATCTCTCTCTCTCTGTACTTCTGATCTCTCCCTCTCTGTACTTCTGATCTCTCCCTCTCTGTACTTCTGATCTCTCCCTCTCTGTACTTCTGATCTCTCCCTCTCTGTACTTCTGATCTCCCTCTCTCTGTACTTCTGATCTCCCTCTCTCTGTACTTCTGATCTCTCTCTCTCTCTCTCTCTGTACTTCTGATCTCTCTCTCTCTGTACTTCTGATCCTTCTCTCTCTCTCTGTACTTCTGATCCTTCTCTCTCTCTCTGTACTTCTGATCTCCCTCTCTCTCTGTACTTCTGATCTCCCTCTCTCTCACTGTACTTCTGATCTCCCTCTCTCTCTCTGTATTCTGATCTCTCTCTCTCTCTGTACTTCTGATCTCTCCCTCACTCCGTACTTCTGATCTCTCTCTCTCTGTACTTCTGATCTCTCTCTCTCTCTCTGTACTTTTGATCTTTCTCTCTCTGCACTTCTGATCTCTCTCTCTCTCTCTGTACTTCGGATCTCTCTCTCTCTCTGTACTTCGGATCTCTCTCTCTCTGTACTTCTGATCTCTCTCTCTCTGTACTTCTGATCTCTCTCTCTCTGTACTTCTGATCTCCCTCTCTCTGTACTTCTGATCTCCCTCTCTCTGTACTTCTGATCTCCCTCTCTCTCTCTCTCTCGGCACATCTGATCTCTCTCTCCTCTGCACTTCTGATCTCTCCCTCTCTCTCTCTCTGTATTCTGATCTCTCTCTCTCTCTGTACTTCTGATCTCCCTCTCTCTGTACTTCTGATCTCTCTCTCTCTCTCTCTCTCGGCACATCTGATCTCTCTCTCCTCTGCACTTCTGATCTCTCTCTCTCTCTCTCTCTGTACTTCTGATCTCTCTCTCTCCTTCTCTGTACTTCTGATCTCTCTCTCTCTCTCCCTGTACTTCTGATCTCTCTCTCTCTGTACTTCTGATATCTCTCTCTCTCTCTGTACTTCTGATCTCTCTCTCTCTCTCTCTCTGTACTTCTGATCTCTCTCTCTCTCTCTCTGTACTTCTGATCTCTCTCTCTCTCTGTACTTCTGATCTCTCTCTCTCTCTCTGTACTTCTGATCTTTCTCTCTCTGCACTTCTGATCTCTCTCTCTCCCTGTACTTCTGATCTCTCCCTCTCTGCACTTCTGATCTCCCTCTGTCTGTCTGTGTACTTCTGATCTCCCTCTCTCTCTGTATTCTGATCTCTCTCTCTCTCTGTACTTCTGATCTCTCCCTCTCTCCGTACTTCTGATCTCTCCCTCTCTCTCTGTACTTCTGATCTCTCTCTCTGTACTTCTGATCTCTCTCTCTCTCTGTACTTCTGATCTTTCTCTCTCTGCACTTCTGATCTCTCTCTCTCTCTGTACTTCGGATCTCTCTCTCTCTGTACTTCTGATCTCCCTCTCTCTGTACTTCTGATCTCCCTCTCTCTGTACTTCTGATCTCTCTCTCTCTCTCGGCACATCTGATCTCTCTCTCCTCTGCACTTCTGATCTCTCCCTCTCTCTCTCTCTCTCTGTATTCTGATCTCTCTCTCTCTCTGTACTTCTGATATCTCTCTCTCTCTCTGTACTTCTGATCTCTCTCTCTCTCTCTGTACTTCTGATCTCTCTCTCTCTCTCTCTGTACTTCTGATCTCTCTCTCTCTCTCTCTCTCTCTGTACTTCTGATCTTTCTCTCTCTGCACTTCTGATCTCTCTCTCTCCCTGTACTTCTGATCTCTCTCTCTCTCTCTCTGTACTTCTGATCTCTCTCTCTCTCTCTGTACTTCTGATATCTCTCTCTCTCTCTGTACTTCTGATCTCTCTCTCTCTCTCTCTGTACTTCTGATCTCTCTCTCTCTCTCTCTCTGTACTTCTGATCTTTCTCTCTCTGCACTTCTGATCTCTCTCTCTCCCTGTACTTCTGATCTCTCCCTCTCTGCACTTCTGATCTCCCTCTGTCTGTCTGTGTACTTCTGATCTCTCGCTCTCTCTCTGTACTTCTGATCATTCTCTCCCTGCACTTCTGATCTCTCTCTCTCTCTCTGTACTTCTGATCTCCCTGTCTCTCTCTGTATTCTGATCTCTCTCTCTCTCTGTACTTCTGATCTCTCCCTCTCTCCGTACTTCTGATCTCTCTCTCTCTCTCTGTACTTCTGATCTTTCTCTCTCTGCACTTCTGATCTCTCTCTCTCTCTGTACTTCGGATCTCTCTCTCTCTCTGTACTTCGGATCTCTCTCTCTCTGTACTTCTGATCTCCCTCTCTCTGTACTTCTGATCTCCCTCTCTCTGTACTTCTGATCTCCCTCTCTCTCTCTCTCTCGGCACATCTGATCTCTCTCTCCTCTGCACTTCTGATCTCTCCCTCTCTCTCTCTCTCTGTATTCTGATCTCTCCCTCTCTCTGTACTTCTGATATCTCTCTCTCTCTCTGTACTTCTGATCTCTCTCTCTCTCTCTCTGTACTTCTGATCTCTCTCTCTCCCTGTACTTCTGATCTCTCTCTCTCCCTGTATTTCTGATCTCTCTCTCTCCCTGTACTTCTGATCTCTCTCTCTCCCTGTACTTCTGATCTCTCTCTCTCTCTCTGTACTTCTGATCTCTCTCTCTCTCTCTGTACTTCTGATCTCTCTCTCTCTCTCTCTCTGTACTTCTGATCTCTCTCTCTCTCTCTCTCTGTACTTCTGATCTCTCTCTCTCTCTCTGTACTTCTGATCTTTCTCTCTCTGCACTTCTGATCTCTCTCTCTCCCTGTACTTCTGATCTCTCCCTCTCTGCACTTCTGATCTCCCTCTGTCTGTCTGTGTACTTCTGATCTCTCTCTCTCTCTCTGTACTTCTGATCATTCTCTCCCTGCACTTCTGATCTCTCTCTCTCTGTACTTCTGATCTCCCTCTCTCTCTCTGTACTTCTGATCACCCTCTCTCTCTCCGTGTACTTCTGATCTCTCTCTCTCTCTATCTGTACTTCTGATCTCTCTCTCCCTCTTTGTACGTCTGATCTCTCTCTCTCTCTGTACTTCTGATCTCACCCACTATCTCTGTAATTCTGATCTCTCTCTCTCTCTCTCTCTAATTCTGTTCACTCCCTCTGTACTTCTGATCTCTCTCTCCCTCTGTTTACTTCTGATCTCTCTCTTTACTTCTGATCTCCCTCTCTCTCTCTCTCGGTACTTCTGATACTTCTCTCCATCTACTTCTGATGTCTCTCTCTCTCTCTCTGTACTTCTGATCTCCCTCTCTCTCTCTCTCTCTGTACTTCTGATCTCTCTCTCTCTGTACTTCTGATCTCTCTCTCCTTCTCTGCACTTCTGATCTCTCTCTCCCTCTCTGCACTTCTGATCTCCCTCTGTCTGTCTGTGTACTTCTGATCTCTCTCTCTCTCTGTACTTCTGATCTCCCTCTCTCTCTCTGTACTTCTGATCACCCTCTCTCTCTCCGTGTACTTCTGATCTCTCTCTCTCTCTCTGTCTGTACTTCTGATCTCTCTCTCTGTATTTCTGATCTCTCTCTCTCTCTCTCTCTGTACTTCTGATATCTCTCTCTCTCTGTACTTCTGATCTCTCTCTCTCTCTGTACTTCTGATCTCTCTCTCTGTACTTCTGATATCTCTCCCTCTCTCTCTGTACTTCTGATATCTCTCCCTCTCTCTCTGTACTTCTGATATCTCTCTCTCTCTGCACTTCTGATCTCTCTCAATCCCTCTCTGTACTTCTGACCTCTCTCTCTCTGTACTTCTGATCTCTCTCTCTCTCTCTCTGTACTTCTGATCTCTCTCTCTCTCTGTACTTCTGATCTCTCTCTCTCTGTACTTCTGATCCTTCTCTCTCTCTCTGTACTTCTGATCTCCCTCTCTCTCACTCTCTCTGTACTTCTGATCTCTCCCTTTCTCTCTCTGTACTTCTGATCTCCCTCTCTCTGTACTTCTGATCTCTCTCTCTCTGTACTTCTGATCTCTCTCTCTCTGTACTTCTGATCTCCCTCTCTCTCTCTGTACTTCTGATCTCCCTCTCTCTCTCTCTACTTCTGATCTCTCTCTCTCTCTCTCTACTTCTGATATCTCTCTCTCTCTGTACTTCTGATCTCTCTCTCTCTCTCTCTCTGTACTTCTGATATCTCTCTATCTCTGCACTTCTGATCTCTCTCTCTCCCTCTCTGTACTTCTGACCTCACTCTCTCTGTACTTCTGATCTCTCTCTCTCTCTCTCTCTCTCTGTACTTCTGATCTCTCTCTCTCTGTACTTCTGATCTCTCTCCCTCTCTGTACTTCTGACCTCACTCTCTCTGTACTTCTGATCTCTCTCTCTCTCTCTCTCTCTCTGTACTTCTGATCTCTCTCTCTCTGTACTTCTGATCTCTCTCTCTCTGTACTTCTGATCCTTCTCTCTCTCTCTGTACTTCTGATCTCCCTCTCTCTCACTCTCTCTGTACTTCTGATCTCTCCCTCTCTCTCACTGTACTTCTGATCTCCCTCTCTCTCTCTCTCTGTATTCTGATCTCTCTCTCTCTCTGTACTTCTGATCTCTCCCTCTCTCCGTACTTCTGATCTCTCTCTCTCTGTACTTCTGATCTCTCTCTCTCTCTCTCTCTGTACTTCCGATCTTTCTCTCTCTGCACTTCTGATCTCTCTCTCTCTCTGTACTTCGGATCACTCTCTCTCTCTGTACTTCAGATCTCTCTCTCTCTGTACTTCTGATCTCTCTCTCCTCTGCACTTCTGATCTCTCCCTCTCTCTCTCTCTGTATTCTGATCTCTCTCTCTCTCTGTACTTCTGATCTCCCTCTCTCTCTGTACTTCTGATCTCTCTCTCTCTCTCTCTCTCGGCACATCTGATCTCTCTCTCCTCTGCACTTCTGATCTCTCCCTCTCTCTCTCTCTGTACTTCTGATCTCTCTCTCTCTCTCTCTGTACTTCTGATCTCTCTCTCTCTCTCCCTGTACTTCTGATCTCTCTCTCTCCCTGTACTTCTGATCTCTCTCTCTCCCTGTACTTCTGATCTCTCTCTCTCTCTCTGTACTTCTGATCTCTCTCTCTCTGTACTTCTGATCTCTCTCTCTCTCTCTCTGTACTTCTGATCTCTCTCTCTCTCTGTACTTCTGATCTCTCTCTGTACTTCTGATCTCTCTCTGTACTTCTGATCTTTCTCTCTCTGCACTTCTGATCTCTCTCTCTCCCTGTACTTCTGATCTCTCCCTCTCTGCACTTCTGATCTCCCTCTGTCTGTCTGTGTACTTCTGATCTCTCTCTCTCTCTCTGTACTTCTGATCATTCTCTCCCTGCACTTCTGATCTCTCTCTCTCTCTCTCTCTGTACTTCTGATCTCCCTCTCTCTCCGTGTACTTCTGATCTCTCTCTCTCTCTATCTGTACTTCTGATCTCTCTCTCCCTCTTTGTACTTCTGATCACCCTCTCTCTCTCCGTGTACTTCTGATCTCACCCACTATCTCTGTAATTCTGATCTCTCTCTCTCTCTCTAATTCTGTTCACTCCCTCTGTACTTCTGATCTCTCTCTCCCTCTGTTTACTTCTGATCTCTCTCTTTACTTCTGATCTCCCTCTCTCTCTCTCTCGGTACTTCTGATACTTCTCTCCATCTACTTCTGATGTCTCTCTCTCTCTCTCTGTACTTCTGATCTCCCTCTCTCTCTCTCTGTACTTCTGATCTCTCTCTCTCTGTACTTCTGATCTGTCTCTCTCTCTCAGCACATCTCATCTCTCTCTCTCTCTGCACTTCTGATCTCTCTCTCCTTCTCTGCACTTCTGATCTCTCTCTCCCTCTCTGCACTTCTGATCTCCCTCTGTCTGTCTGTGTACTTCTGATCTCTCTCTCTCTCTGTACTTCTGATCTCCCTCTCTCTCTCTGTACTTCTGATCACCCTCTCTCTCTCCGTGTACTTCTGATCTCTCTCTCTCTCTCTGTCTGTACTTCTGATCTCTCTCTCTGTACTTCTGATCTCTCTCTCTCTCTCTCTCTCTGTACTTCTGATATCTCTCTCTCTCTGTACTTCTGATCTCTCTCTCTCTCTCTCTGTACTTCTGATCTCTCTCTCTCTGTACTTCTGATATCTCTCCCTCTCTCTCTGTACTTCTGATATCTCTCTCTCTCTGCACTTCTGATCTCTCTCAATCCCTCTCTGTACTTCTGACCTCTCTCTCTCTGTACTTCTGATCTCTCTCTCTCTCTCTCTGTACTTCTGATCTCTCTCTCTCTCTGTACTTCTGATCCTTCTCTCTCTCTCTGTACTTCTGATCTCCCTCTCTCTCACTCTCTCTGTACTTCTGATCTCTCCCTCTCTCTCTCTGTACTTCTGATCTCCCTCTCTCTGTACTTCTGATCTCTCTCTCTCTCTGTACTTCTGATCTCTCTCTCTCTGTACTTCTGATCTCTCTCTCTCTGTACTTCTGATCTCTCTCTCTCTGTACTTCTGATCTCTCTCTCTCTGTACTTCTGATCTCTCTCTCTCTGTACTTCTGATCTCTCTCTCTCTGTACTTCTGATCTCCCTCTCTCTCTCTGTACTTCTGATCTCCCTCTCTCTCACTCTCTCTGTACTTCTGATCTCTCCCTCTCTGTACTTCTGATATCTCTCTCTCTGTACTTCTGATCTCTCTCTCTCTGTACTTCTGATCTCCCTCTCTCTCTCTGTACTTCTGATCTCCCTCTCTCTCTCTCTACTTCTGATCTCTCTCTCTCTGTACTTCTGATATCTCTCTCTCTCTGTACTTCTGATCTCTCTCTCTCTCTCTCTGTACTTCTGATCTCTCTCTCTCTCTCTCTGTACTTCTGATCTCTCTCTCTCTCTGTACTTCTGATCTCTCCCTCTCTGTACTTCTGATCTCCCTCTCTCTGTACTTCTGATCTCTCTCTCTCTCTCTCTCTCTCTGTACTTCTGATCTCTCTCTCTCTGTACTTCTGATCTCTCTCTCTCTGTACTTCTGATCCTTCTCTCTCTCTCTGTACTTCTGATCTCCCTCTCTCTCACTCTCTCTGTACTTCTGATCTCTCCCTCTCTCTCACTGTACTTCTGATCTCCCTCTCTCTCTCTGTATTCTGATCTCTCTCTCTCTCTGTACTTCTGATCTCTCCCTCCCTCCGTACTTCTGATCTCTCTCTCTCTGTACTTCTGATCTCTCTCTCTCTCTCTGTACTTCTGATCTCTCTCTCTCTCTCTGTACTTCTGATCTTTCTCTCTCTGCACTTCTGATCTCTCTCTCTCTCTCTGTACTTCGGATCTCTCTCTCTCTCTGTACTTCGGATCTCTCTCTCTCTGTACTTCTGATCTCCCTCTCTCTGTACTTCTGATCTCCCTCTCTCTGTACTTCTGATCTCCCTCTCTCTGTACTTCTGATCTCCCTCTCTCTCTCTCTCTCGGCATATCTGATCTCTCTCTCCTCTGCACTTCTGATCTCTCCCTCTCTCTCTCTCTGTATTCTGATCTCTCTCTCTCTCTGTACTTCTGATCTCCCTCTCTCTGTACTTCTGATCTCTCTCTCTCTCTCTCTCTCGGCACATCTGATCTCTCTCTCCTCTGCACTTCTGATCTCTCTCTCTCTCTCTCTCTGTACTTCTGATCTCTCTCTCTCCTTCTCTGTACTTCTGATCTCTCTCTCTCTCTCCCTGTACTTCTGATCTCTCTCTCTCTGTACTTCTGATATCTCTCTCTCTCTCTGTACTTCTGATCTCTCTCTCTCTCTCTGTACTTCTGATCTCTCTCTCTCTCTCTGTACTTCTGATCTCTCTCTCTCTCTCTCTGTACTTCTGATCTCTCTCTCTCTCTCTCTGTACTTCTGATCTCTCTCTCTCTCTCTCTGTACTTCTGATCTCTCTCTCTCTCTCTGTACTTCTGATCTCTCTCTCTCTCTCTGTACTTCTGATCTTTCTCTCTCTCTCTGTACTTCTGATCTCTCTCTCTCCCTGTACTTCTGATCTCTCCCTCTCTGCACTTCTGATCTCCCTCTGTCTGTCTGTGTACTTCTGATCTCCCTCTCTCTCTGTATTCTGATCTCTCTCTCTCTCTGTACTTCTGATCTCTCCCTCTCTCCGTACTTCTGATCTCTCCCTCTCTCTCTGTACTTCTGATCTCTCTCTCTCTGTACTTCTGATCTCTCTCTCTCTCTGTACTTCTGATCTTTCTCTCTCTGCACTTCTGATCTCTCTCTCTCTCTGTACTTCGGATCTCTCTCTCTCTGTACTTCTGATCTCCCTCTCTCTGTACTTCTGATCTCTCTCTCTCTCTCGGCACATCTGATCTCTCTCTCCTCTGCACTTCTGATCTCTCCCTCTCTCTCTCTCTCTCTGTATTCTGATCTCTCTCTCTCTCTGTACTTCTGATATCTCTCTCTCTCTCTGTACTTCTGATCTCTCTCTCTCTCTCTGTACTTCTGATCTCTCTCTCTCTCTCTCTGTACTTCTGATCTCTCTCTCTCTCTCTCTCTCTCTCTCTGTACTTCTGATCTTTCTCTCTCTGCACTTCTGATCTCTCTCTCTCCCTGTACTTCTGATCTCTCTCTCTCTCTCTGTACTTCTGATCTCTCTCTCTCTCTCTGTACTTCTGATATCTCTCTCTCTCTCTGTACTTCTGATCTCTCTCTCTCTCTCTCTGTACTTCTGATCTCTCTCTCTCTCTCTCTGTACTTCTGATCTTTCTCTCTCTGCACTTCTGATCTCTCTCTCTCCCTGTACTTCTGATCTCTCCCTCTCTGCACTTCTGATCTCCCTCTGTCTGTCTGTGTACTTCTGATCTCTCGCTCTCTCTCTGTACTTCTGATCATTCTCTCCCTGCACTTCTGATCTCTCTCTCTCTCTCTCTGTACTTCTGATCTCCCTGTCTCTCTCTGTATTCTGATCTCTCTCTCTCTCTGTACTTCTGATCTCTCCCTCTCTCCGTACTTCTGATCTCTCTCTCTCTCTCTGTACTTCTGATCTTTCTCTCTCTGCACTTCTGATCTCTCTCTCTCTCTGTACTTCGGATCTCTCTCTCTCTCTGTACTTCGGATCTCTCTCTCTCTGTACTTCTGATCTCCCTCTCTCTGTACTTCTGATCTCCCTCTCTCTGTACTTCTGATCTCCCTCTCTCTCTCTCTCTCGGCACATCTGATCTCTCTCTCCTCTGCACTTCTGATCTCTCCCTCTCTCTCTCTCTCTGTATTCTGATCTCTCTCTCTCTCTGTACTTCTGATATCTCTCTCTCTCTCTGTACTTCTGATCTCTCTCTCTCTCTCTCTGTACTTCTGATCTCTCTCTCTCTCTCCCTGTACTTCTGATCTCTCTCTCTCCCTGTACTTCTGATCTCTCTCTCTCCCTGTACTTCTGATCTCTCTCTCTCTCTCTGTACTTCTGATCTCTCTCTCTCTCTCTGTACTTCTGATCTCTCTCTCTCTCTCTCTCTGTACTTCTGATCTCTCTCTCTCTCTCTCTCTGTACTTCTGATCTCTCTCTCTCTCTCTCTGTACTTCTGATCTCTCTCTCTCTCTCTGTACTTCTGATCTTTCTCTCTCTGCACTTCTGATCTCTCTCTCTCCCTGTACTTCTGATCTCTCCCTCTCTGCACTTCTGATCTCCCTCTGTCTGTCTGTGTACTTCTGATCTCTCTCTCTCTCTCTGTACTTCTGATCATTCTCTCCCTGCACTTCTGATCTCTCTCTCTCTGTACTTCTGATCTCCCTCTCTCTCTCTGTACTTCTGATCACCCTCTCTCTCTCCGTGTACTTCTGATCTCTCTCTCTCTCTATCTGTACTTCTGATCTCTCTCTCCCTCTTTGTACGTCTGATCTCTCTCTCTCTCTGTACTTCTGATCTCACCCACTATCTCTGTAATTCTGATCTCTCTCTCTCTCTCTCTCTCTCTCTAATTCTGTTCACTCCCTCTGTACTTCTGATCTCTCTCTCCCTCTGTTTACTTCTGATCTCTCTCTTTACTTCTGATCTCCCTCTCTCTCTCTCTCGGTACTTCTGATACTTCTCTCCATCTACTTCTGATGTCTCTCTCTCTCTCTCTGTACTTCTGATCTCCCTCTCTCTCTCTCTGTACTTCTGATCTCTCTCTCTCTGTACTTCTGATCTGTCTCTCTCTCTCAGCACATCTGATCTCTCTCTCCTTCTCTGGACTTCTGATCTCTCTCTCCCTCTCTGCACTTCTGATCTCCCTCTGTCTGTCTGTGTACTTCTGATCTCTCTCTCTCTCTGTACTTCTGATCTCCCTCTCTCTCTCTGTACTACTGATCACCCTCTCTCTCTCCGTGTACTTCTGATCTCTCTCTCTCTCTCTGTCTGTACTTCTGATCTCTCTCTCTGTACTTCTGATCTCTCTCTCTCTCTCTCTCTGTACTTCTGATCTCTCTCTCTCTCTGTACTTCTGATCTCTCTCTCTCTCTGTACTTCTGATCTCTCTCTCTCTCTGTACTTCTGATCTCTCTCTCTCTGTACTTCTGATATCTCTCCCTCTCTCTCTCTGTACTTCTGATCTCTCTCTCTCTGTACTTCTGATCTCTCTCTCTCTTTCTCTGTACTTCTGATCTCTCTCTCTGTACTTCTGATCTCCCTCTCTCTGTACTTCTGATCCTTCTCTCTCTCTCTGTACTTCTGATCTCCCTCTCTCTCACTCTCTCTGTACTTCTGATCTCTCCCTCTCTCTCTCTGTACTTCTGATCTCCCTCTCTGTCTCTCTCTGTACTTCTGATCTCTCTCTCTCTCTCTCTGTACTTCTGATCTCTCTCTCTCTCTGTACTTCTGATCTCTCTCTCTCTCTCTGTACTTCTGATCTCTCTCTCTCCTTCTCTGTACTTCTGATCTCTCTCTCTCTCCCTGTACTTCTGATCTCTCTCTCTCTCCCTGTACTTCTGATCTCTCTCTCTCCCTGTACTTCTGATATCTCTCTCTCTCTCTGTACTTCTGATCTCTCTCTCTCTCTCTGTACTTCTGATCTCTCTCTCTCTCTCTCTGTACTTCTGATCTCTCTCTCTCTCTCTCTCTCTGTACTTCTGATCTCTCTCTCTCTCTCTGTACTTCTGATCTTTCTCTCTCTGCACTTCTGATCTCTCTCTCTCCCTGTACTTCTGATCTCTCCCTCTCTGCACTTCTGATCTCCCTCTGTCTGTCTGTGTACTTCTGATCTCTCTCTCTCTCTCTGTACTTCTGATCATTCTCTCCCTGCACTTCTGATCTCCCTCTGTCTGCCTGTGTACTTCTGATCTCTCTCTCTCTCTCTGTACTTCTGATCTCTCTCTCTCTCTGTACTTCTGATCTCCCTCTCTCTCTCTGTACATCTGATCACCCTCTCTCTCTCTGTACATCTGATCACCCTCTCTCTCTCCGTGTACTTCTGATCTCTCTCTCTCTCTGTCTGTACTTCTGATCTCTCTCTCCCTCTTTGTACGTCTGATCTCTCTCTCTCTCTCTCTCTCTCTAATTCTGATCTCTCTCTCTCTGTACTTCTGATCTCACCCACTATCTCTGTAATTCTGATCTCTCCCTCTGTACTTCTGATCTCTCTCTCCCTCTGTTTACTTCTGATCTCTCTCTCTCTTTACTTCTGATCTCCCTCTCTCTCTCTCTCGGTACTTCTGATCCTTCTCTCCATCTACTTCTGATGTCTCTCTCTCTCTTTACTTCTGATCTCCCTCTCTCTCCCTGTACTTCTGATCTCTCTCTCTCTGCACTTCTGATCTCTCTCTCTCTCTGTACTTCTGATCACCCTCTCTCTCTCTGTACTTCTGATCTCTCTCTCCCTCTTTGTACATCTGATCTCTCTCTCTCTCTCTAATTCTGATCTCTCTCTCTCTGTACTTCTGATCTCACCCTCTATCTCTGTAACTCTGATCTCTCTCTCTGTACATCTGATCTCTCTCTCTCTCTCTCTCTCTCTCTCTGTACTTCTGATCTCTCTCTCTCTCTGTACTTCTGATCTCTCTCTCTCCCTCTGTTTACTTCTGATTTCTCTCTCCCTGCACTTCTGATCTCTCTCTCTCTCTCTGTACTTCTGATCTCCCTCTCTCTCTCTGTACTTCTGATCACCCTCTCTCTCTCCGTGTACTTCTGATCTCTCTCTCTCTCTCTGTACTTCTGATCTCTCTCTCTCTCTCTGTACTTCTGATCACCCTCTCTCTCTCCGTGTACTTCTGATCTCTCTCTCTCTCTGTCTGTACTTCTGATCTCTCTCTCCCTCTTTGTACGTCTGATCTCTCTCTCTCTCTCTCTCTCTAATTCTGATCTCTCTCTCTCTGTACTTCTGATCTCACCCACTATCTCTGTAATTCTGATCTCTCTCTCCCTCTGTTTACTTCTGATCTCTCTCTCTCTTTACTTCTGATCTCTCACTCTCTTTACTTCTGATCTCCCCCTCTCTCTCTCGGTACTTCTGATCCTTCTCTCCATCTACTTCTGATGTCTCTCTCTCTCTCTCTGTACTTCTGATATCCCTCTCTCTCTCTCTGCACTTCTGATCTCTCTCGCTCTGCACTTCTGATCTCTCTCTCTCTGCACTTCTGATCTCTCTCTCTCTGCACTTCTGATCTCTCTCCCTCTCTGCACTTCTGATCTCCCTCTGTCTGTCTGTGTACTTCTGATCTCTCTCCCTCTCTGCACTTCTGATCTCCCTCTGTCTGTCTGTGTCCTTCTGATCTCTCTCTCTCTCTCTGTACTTCTGATCATTCTCTCCCTGCACTTCTGAGCTCTCTCTCCCTCTTTGTACGTCTGATCTCTCTCTCTCCCTCGAATTCTGATCTCTCTCTCTCTGTACTTCTGATCTCACCCTCTATCTCTGTAATTCTGATCGCTCTCTCTCTGGACATCTGATCTCTCTCTCTCTCTCTCTCTCTCAGTACTTCTGATCTCACCCTCTATCTCTGTCATTCTGATCGCTCTCTCTCTGGACATCTGATCTCTCTCTCTCTCTCTCTCTCTCAGTACTTCTGATCTCACCCTCTATCTCTGTCATTCTGATCTCTCTCTCTCTGTACATCTGATCTCTTTCTCTCTCTGCACTTCTGATCTCTCCCTCTGTACTTCTGATCTTTCTCTCCCTCTGTTTACTTCTGATTTCTCTCTCTCTGTACTTCTGATCTTTCTCTCCCTCTGTTTACTTCTGATTTCTCTCTCTCTGTACTTCTGATCTCTCTCTCTCTCTGTACTTCTGATCTCTCTCTCTCTCTCTCTGTACTTCTGATCTCTCTCTCTCTCTCGGTACTTCTGATCTCTCTCTCTCCCTCTCTGTACTTCTGATCTCTCTCTCTCCCTCTCTGTACTTCTGATCTCTCTCTCTCCCTCTCTGTACTTCTGATCTCTCTCTCTCTGTACTTCTGATCTCCCTCTCTCTCTCTGCACTTCTGATCTCTCTTTCTCTCTCGGTACTTCTGCTCTCCCTCTCTCTCTCTGTACTTCTGATCTCTCTCTCTCTCTCTCGGTACTTCTGATCTCTCTCTCTCTGTACTTCTGATCTCTCCCTGTCTGTACTTCTGATCTCTCCCTGTCTGTACTTCTGATCTCTCCCTGTCTGTACTACTGATCTCTCCCTGTCTGTACTTCTGATCTCTCTCTCTCTCTGTACTTCTGATTTCCCTCTCTCTCTCTCTCTTTACTTCTGATCTCCCTCTCTCTCTGTGTACTACTGATCTCTCTCTCTGTGAATTTCTGATCTCTCTCTCTCTCTCTCTGTACTTCGGATCTCTCTCTCTCTCAGTACTTCTGATCTTGCTCTCTCTCTCTGTACTTTTGATCTCCCTCTCTCTCTGCACTTCTGATCTCTATCTCTCTCTCTGTACTTCTGATCACCCTCTCTCTCTCTGTACTTCTGATCTCCCTCTCTCTCTGTGTACTTCTGATCTCTCCCTCTGTGTACTTCTGATCTCCCTCTCTCTCTCTCTAATTCTGATCTCTCGCTTTCTGCACTTCTGATCTCTCTCTCTCTGTACTTCGGATCTCTCTCTCTCTGTACTTCTGATCTCCCTCTCTCTCTCTGCACTTCTGATCTCTCTCTCTCTGTACTTCGGATCTCTCTCTCGGTACTTCTGCTCTCCCTCTCTCTCTCTGTACTTCTGATCTCTCTCTCTCTCTCTGCACTTCTGATCTCTCTCTCTCTGTACTTCGGAGCTCTCTCTCTCTGTACTTCTGATTTCCCTCTCTCTCTACTTCTGATCTCCCTCTCTCTCTCTGTACTTCTGATCTCTCTCTCTCTGTACTTCGGATCTCTCTCTCTCTCTCTCTCTCGGTACTTCTGCTCTCGTCTCTCTCTCTGTGCTTCTGATCTCTCTCTCTCTCTCTGTACTTCTGATCTCTCTCTCTCTCTGCACTTCTGATCTCTCTCTCTCTGTACTTCGGAGCTCTCTCTCTCTGTACTTCTAATTTCCCTCTCTCTCTCTTTACTTCTGATCTCCCTCTCTCTCTCTGTGTACTTCTGATCTCTCTCTCTCTGTGAATTTCTGATCTCTCTCTCTCTCTCTCTCTCGGTACTTCTGCTCTCGTCTCTCTCTCTGTGCTTCTGATCTCTCTCTCTCTCTCTGTACTTCTGATCTCTCTCTCTCTCTGCACTTCTGATCTCTCTGTCTCTGTACTTCGGAGCTCTCTCTCTCTGTACTTCTAATTTCCCTCTCTCTCTCTTTACTTCTGATCTCCCTCTCTCTCTCTGTGTACTTCTGATCTCTCTCTCTCTGTGAATTTCTGATCTCTCTCTCTCTCTCTGTACTTCTGATCTCTCTCTCTCTCAGTACTTCTGATCACCTCAGATTGAGTTATCAGGGTCTTTCAGATTGAGTTATCAGGGTCTTTGAGATTTTATCAGGGTCGTTGAGATTGAGTTATCAAGGTCTTTGAGATTCTGTTGTCTGGGTTTTTTAGATTGAGTTATCAGGGTCTTTGAGCTTGAGTTACAGGGTCTTTGAGATTGAGTTATCTGGGTCTTTGAGACTGAGTTATCAGGGTCTTTGTGATTGAGTTATCTGGGTCTTTGAGATTGAGTAATCTGGGTCTTTGAGATTGAGTTATCTGGGTCTTTGAGATTGAGTTATCAGGGTCTTTGAGATTGCGTTATCTGGGTCTTTGAGATTGAGTAATCTGTGTTTTTGAGATTGAGTAATCTGGGTCTTTGAGATTGAGTTATCTGGGTCTTTGAGTTTCAGTTATCAGGGTCTTTGAGATTGAGTTATCAGGGTCTTTGAGATTGAGTTATCAAGGTCTTTGAGATTGAGTTATCAAGGTCTTTGAGATTGAGTTATCTGGGTCTTTGAAATTGAGTTATCAGGGTCTTTGAGATTGAGTTATCAGGGTCTTTGAGTTTCCGTTATCAGGGTCATTGAGATTGAGTTATCAAGGTCTTTGAGATTGAGTTATCAAGGTCTTTGAGATTGAGTTATCAGGGTCTTTAAGACTGAGTAATCTGGGTCTTTGATATTGAGTTATCGCGGTCTTTGAGTTTCATTTATCTGGGTCTTTGAGATTGAGTTATCAGGGTCTTTGAGATTCTGTTAACTGGGTTTTTTAGATTGTGTTATCAGGGTCTTTGAGATTGAGCTATCTGGGTCTGAGACTGAGTTATCAGGGTCTTTGAGATTGAGTTATCAGGGTCTTTGAGATTGAGTTATCAGGGTCTTTGAGATTGAGTTATCAGGGTCTTTGAGATTGTGTTATCAGGGTCTTTGACATTGTGTTATCAGGGTCTTTGAGATTGAGCTATCTGGGTCTGAGACTGAGTTATCAGGGTCTTTGAGATTGAGTTATCAGGGTCTTTCAAATTGAGTTATCAGGGTCTTTGAGATTGAGTTATCAGGGTCTTTGAGATTGAGTTATCTGGGTCTTTGAGATTGAGTTATCAGGGTCTTTGAGATTGAGTTATCAGGGTCTTTGAGATTGAGTTATCAGGGTCTTTGAGATTGAGTTATCAGGGTCTTTGAAATTGAGTTGTCTGGATATTTGAGATTGAGTTATCAGGGTCTTTGAAATTGAGTTGTCTGGATATTTGAGATTGAGTTATCTGGGTCTTTGAAATTGAGTTATCAGGGTCTTTGAGATTGCGTTATCAGGTTCTTGAAGACTGAGTAATCTGGGTCTTTGATATTGAGTTATCGCGGTCTTTGAGTTTCATTTATCTGGGTCTTTGAGATTGCGTTGTCTGGGTCTTTGAGATTGAGTAATCTGGGTCTTTGAGATTGAGTAATCTGGGTCTTTGAGATTGAGTTATCTGGGTCTTTGAGATTGAGTTATCTGGGAATTTGAGACTGAGTTATCAGGGTCTTTGAGATTGAGTTATCTGGGTCTTTGAAATTGAGTTATCAGGGTCTTTGAGATTGAGTTATCTGGGTCTTTGAGTTTCAGTTATCAGGGTCTTTGAGATTGAGTTATCAGGGTCTTTGAGATTGAGTTATCAAGGTCTTTGAGATTGAGTTATCAAGGTCTTTGAGATTGAGTTATCAGGGTCTTTAAGACTGAGTAATCTGGGTCTTTGATATTGAGTTATCGCGGTCTTTGAGTTTCATTTATCTGGGTCTTTGAGATTGAGTTATCAGGGTCTTTGAGATTCTGTTAACTGGGTTTTTTAGATTGTGTTATCAGGGTCTTTGAGATTGAGCTATCTGGGTCTGAGACTGAGTTATCAGGGTCTTTGAGATTGAGTTATCAGGGTCTTTCAAATTGAGTTATCAGGGTCTTTGAGATTGAGTTATCAGGGTCTTTGAGATTGTGTTATCAGGGTCTTTGAGATTGTGTTATCAGGGTCTTTGAGATTGAGCTATCTGGGTCTGAGACTGAGTTACCAGGGTCTTTGAGATTGAGTTATCAGGGTCTTTCAAATTGAGTTATCAGGGTCTTTGAGATTGAGTTATCAGGGTCTTTGAGATTGAGTTATCTGGGTCTTTGAGATTGAGTTATCAGGGTCTTTGAGATTGAGTTATCAGGGTCTTTGAAATTGAGTTGTCTGGATATTTGAGATTGAGTTATCAGGGTCTTTGAAATTGAGTTGTCTGGATATTTGAGATTGAGTTATCTGGGTCTTTGAAATTGAGTTATCAGGGTCTTTGAGATTGCGTTATCAGGTTCTTGAAGACTGAGTAATCTGGGTCTTTGATATTGAGTTATCGCGGTCTTTGAGTTTCATTTATCTGGGTCTTTCAGATTGAGTTATCAGGGTCTTTGAGATTCTGTTATCTGGGTTTTTTAGATTGTGTTATCAGGGTCTTTGAAATTGAGTTATCAGGGTCATTGAGATTGAGTTATCAGGGTCTTTGAAATTGAGTTATCTGGGTCTTTGAGATTGAGGTATCAGGGTCTTTGAGATTGAGTTTTCAGGGCCTTTCAGATTGTGTTATCTGGGTCTTTCAGATTGAGTTATCAGGGTCTTTGAGATTTTGTTATCAGGGTCGTTGAGATTGAGTTATCAGGGTCTTTGAGATTCTGTTATCTGGGTTTTTTAGATTGAGTTATCAGGGTCTTTGAGATTGAGTTATCTGGGTCTTTGAGATTGAGTTATCTGGGTCTTTGAAATTGAGTTATCAGGGCCTTTCAGATTGTGTTATCTGGGTCTTTCAGATTGAGTTATCAGGGTCTTTGATATTCTGTTATCAGGGTCTTTGAGATTGAGGTATCATGGTCTTTGAGATTGAGTTATCTGGGTCTTTGAGATTGAGTTATCTGGGCCTTTGAGATTGAGTTATCTGGGTCTTTGAGATTGAGTTATCAGGGTCTTTGAGATTGAGTTATTAGGGTTTTTGAGATTGAGTTATCAGGGTCTTTGAGATTGAGGTATCAGGGTCTTTGAGATTGAGGTATCAGGGTCTTTGAGATTGAGTTATCAGGGCCTTTCAGATTGAGTTATCACGGTCTTTTAGATTGAGTTATCAGGGTCTTTGAGATTGAGTTATCTGGGTCTGAGACTGAGTTATCAGGGTCTTTGAGATTGAGTTATCAGGGTCTTTCAAACTGAGTTATCAGGGTCTTGGAGACTGAGTTATCAGGGTCTTTGTGATTGAGTTATCTGGGTCTTTGAGATTGAGAAATCTGGGTCTTTGAGATTGAGAAATCTGGGTCTTTGAGATTGAGAAATCTGGGTCTTTGAGATTGAGTTATCAGGGTCTTTGAGATTGAGTTATCAGGGTCTTTGAGATTGAGTTACAGGGTCTTTGAGACTGAGTAATCTGGGTCTTTGAGATTGAGTTATCTGGGTCTTTGAGATTGAGTTATCTGGGAATTTGAGACTGAGTTATCAGGGTCTTTGAGATTGAGTTATCTGGGTCCTTGAAATTGAGTTATCAGGGTCTTTGAGATTGAGTTATCTGGGTCTTTGAGATTGAGTTATCTGGGTCTTTGAGATTGAGTTATCTGGGTCTTTGAGATTGAGTTATCTGGGTCTTTGAGTTTCAGTTATCAGGGTCTTTGAGATTGAGTTATCAGGGTCTTTGAGATTGAGTTATCAAGGTCTTTGAGATTGAGTTATCAAGGTCTTTGAGATTGAGTTATCAGGGTCTTTAAGACTGAGTAATCTGGGTCTTTGATATTGAGTTATCGCGATCTTTGAGTTTCATTTATCTGGGTCTTTGAGATTGAGTTATCAGGGTCTTTGAGATTCTGTTAACTGGGTTTTTTAGATTGTGTCATCAGGGTCTTTGAGATTGAGCTATCTGGGTCTGAGACTGAGTTATCTGTGTCTTTGAGATTGAGTTATCAGGGTCTTTCAAATTGAGTTATCAGGGTCTTTGAGAATGAGTTATCAGGGTCTTTGAGATTGAGTTATCAGGGTCTTTGAAATTGAGTTGTCTGGATATTTGAGATTGAGTTATCAGGGTCTTTGAAATTGAGTTGTCTGGATATTTGAGATTGAGTTATCTGGGTCTTTGAAATTGAGTTATCAGGGTCTTTGAGACTGAGTTATCAGGGTCTTTGAGATTGCGTTATCTGGGTCTTTGAGATTGAGTAATCTGGGTCTTTGAGATTGAGTAATCTGGGTCTTTGAGATTGAGTAATCTGGGTCTTTGAGACTGAGTAATTTGGGTCTTTGAGATTGAGTTATCTGGGTCTTTGAGATTGAGTTATCTGGGTCTTTGAGACTGAGTTATCAGGGTCTTTGAGATTGAGTTATCTGGGTCTTTGAAATTGAGTTATCAGGGTCTTTGAGATTGAGTTATCAGGGTGTTTGAGATTGAGTTATCAGGGTCTTTGAAATTGAGTTGTCTGGATATTTGAGATTGAGTTATCAGGGTCTTTGAAATTGAGTTATCAGGGCCTTTCAGATTGTGTTATCTGGGTCTTTCAGATTGAGTTATCAGGGTCTTTGAGATTCTGTTATCAGGGTCTTTGAGATTGAGGTATCATGGTCTTTGAGATTGAGTTGTCAGGGTCTTTGAGATTGAGTTATCTGGGTCTTTGAGATTGAGTTATCAGGGTCTTTGAGATTGAGTTATCAGGGTTTTTGAGATTGAGTTATCAGTGTCTTTGAGATTGAGTTATCAGGGTCTTTGAGATTGAGGTATCAGGGTCTTTGAGATTGAGGTATCAGGGTCTTTGAGATTGAGTTATCAGGGCCTTTCAGATTGAGTTATCACGGTCTTTTAGATTGAGTTATCAGGGTCTTTGAGATTGTGTTATCAGGGTCTTTGAGATTGAGTTATCAGGGTCTTTGAGATTGAGTTATCTGGGTCTTTGAGATTGAGTTATCTGGGTCTTTCAGATTGAGTTATCAGGGTCTTTGAGATTTTATCAGGGTCGTTGAGATTGAGTTATCAAGGTCTTTGAGATTCTGTTGTCTGGGTTTTTTAGATTGAGTTATCAGGGTCTTTGAGCTTGAGTTACAGGGTCTTTGAGATTGAGTTATCTGGGTCTTTGAGACTGAGTTATCAGGGTCTTTGAGACTGAGTTATCAGGGTCTTTGTGATTGAGTTATCTGGGTCTTTGAGATTGAGTAATCTGGGTCTTTGAGATTGCGTAATCTGGGTCTTTGAGATTGAGTTATCAGGGTCTTTGAGATTGCGTTGTCTGGGTCTTTGAGATTGAGTAATCTGGGTGTTTGAGATTGAGTAATCTGGGTCTTTGAGATTGAGTTATCTGGGTCTTTGAGATTGAGTTATCTGGGAATTTGAGACTGAGTTATCAGGGTCTTTGAGATTGAGTTATCTGGGTCTTTGAAATTGAGTTATCAGGGTCTTTGAGATTGAGTTATCTGGGTCTTTGAGTTTCAGTTATCAGGGTCTTTGAGATTGAGTTATCAGGGTCTTTGAGATTGAGTTATCAAGGTCTTTGAGATTGAGTTATCAAGGTCTTTGAGATTGAGTTATCAGGGTCTTTGAGATTGAGTTATCTGGGTCTGAGACTGAGTTATCAGGGTCTTTCAAATTGAGTTATCAGGGTCTTTGAGATTGAGTTATCTGGGTCTTTGAAATTGAGTTGTCTGGATATTTGAGATTGAGTTATCAGGGTCTTTGAAATTGAGTTATCAGGGCCTTTCAGATTGTGTTATCTGGGTCTTTCAGATTGAGTTATCAGGGTCTTTGAGATTCTGTTATCAGGGTCTTTGAGATTGAGGTATCATGGTCTTTGAGATTGAGTTGTCAGGGTCTTTGAGATTGAGTTATCTGGGTCTTTGAGATTGAGTTATCAGGGTCTTTGAGATTGAGTTATCAGGGTTTTTGAGATTGAGTTATCAGTGTCTTTGAGATTGAGTTATCAGGGTCTTTGAGATTGAGGTATCAGGGTCTTTGAGATTGAGTTATCAGGGCCTTTCAGATTGAGTTATCACGGTCTTTTAGATTGAGTTATCAGGGTCTTTGAGATTGAGTTATCTGGGTCTGAGACTGAGTTATCTGGGTCTTTGAGATTGAGTTATCAGGGTCTTTCAAATTGAGTTATCAGGGTCTTTGAGATTGTGTTATCAGGGTCTTTGAGATTGAGTTATCAGGGTCTTTGAGATTGAGTTATCTGGGTCTTTGAGATTGAGTTATCTGGGTCTTTCAGATTGAGTTATCAGGGTCTTTCAGATTGAGTTATCAGGGTCTTTGAGATTTTATCAGGGTCGTTGAGATTGAGTTATCAAGGTCTTTGAGATTCTGTTGTCTGGGTTTTTTAGATTGAGTTATCAGGGTCTTTGAGCTTGAGTTACAGGGTCTTTGAGATTGAGTTATCTGGGTCTTTGAGACTGAGTTATCAGGGTCTTTGAGACTGAGTTATCAGGGTCTTTGTGATTGAGTTATCTGGGTCTTTGAGATTGAGTAATCTGGGTCTTTCAGATTGAGTTATCTGGGTCTTTGAGATTGAGTTATCAGGGTCTTTGAGATTGCGTTGTCTGGGTCTTTGAGATTGAGTAATCTGGGTGTTTGAGATTGAGTAATCTGGGTCTTTGAGATTGAGTTATCTGGGTCTTTGAGATTGAGTTATCTGGGAATTTGAGACTGAGTTATCAGGGTCTTTGAGATTGAGTTATCTGGGTCTTTGAAATTGAGTTATCAGGGTCTTTGAGATTGAGTTATCTGGGTCTTTGAGTTTCAGTTATCAGGGTCTTTGAGATTGAGTTATCAGGGTCTTTGAGATTGAGTTATCAAGGTCTTTGAGATTGAGTTATCAGGGTCTTTGAGATTGAGTTATCTGGGTCTGAGACTGAGTTATCAGGGTCTTTCAAATTGAGTTATCAGGGTCTTTGAGATTGAGTTATCTGGGTCTTTGAGATTGAGTTATCAGGGTCTTTGAGATTGAGTTATCTGGGTCTTTGAGATTGAGTTATCAGGGTCTTTGAGATTGAGTTATCTGGGTCTGAGACTGAGTTATCTGGGTCTGAGACTGAGTTATCTGGGTCTGAGACTGAGTTATCTGGGTCTTTGAGATTGAGTTATCAGGGTCTTTCAAATTGAGTTATCAGGGTCTTTGAGATTGTGTTATCAGGGTCTTTGAGATTGAGTTATCAGGGTCTTTGAGATTGAATTATCTGGGTCTTTGAGATTGAGTTATCTGGGTCTTTCAGATTGAGTTATCAGGGTCTTTGAGATTTTATCAGGGTCGTTGAGATTGAGTTATCAAGGTCTTTGAGATTCTGTTGTCTGGGTTTTTTAGATTGAGTTATCAGGGTCTTTGAGCTTGAGTTACAGGGTCTTTGAGATTGAGTTATCTGGGTCTTTGAGACTGAGTTATCAGGGTCTTTGAGACTGAGTTATCAGGGTCTTTGTGATTGAGTTATCTGGGTCTTTGAGATTGAGTAATCTGGGTCTTTGAGATTGAGTTATCTGGGTCTTTGAGATTGAGTTATCAGGGTCTTTGAGATTGCGTTGTCTGGGTCTTTGAGATTGAGTAATCTGGGTCTTTGAGATTGCGTAATCTGGGTCTTTGAGATTGAGTTATCTGGGAATTTGAGACTGAGTTATCAGGGTCTTTGAGATTGAGTTATCTGGGTCTTTGAGATTGAGTTATCTGGGTCTTTGAAATTGAGTTATCAGGGTCTTTGAGATTGAGTTATCTGGGTCTTTGAGTTTCAGTTATCAGGGTCTTTGAGATTGAGTTATCAGGGTCTTTGAGATTGAGTTATCAAGGTCTTTGAGATTGAGTTATCAAGGTCTTTGAGATTGAGTTATCAGGGTCTTTGAGATTGAGTTATCTGGGTCTGAGACTGAGTTATCAGGGTCTTTCAAATTGAGTTATCAGGGTCTTTGAGATTGAGTTATCAGGGTCTTTGAGATTGAGTTATCTGGGTCTTTGAGATTGAGTTATCAGGGTCTTTGAGATTGAGTTATCAGGGTCTTTGAGATTGAGTTATCTGGGTCTTTGAGATTGAGTTATCAGGGTCTTTGAGATTGAGTTATCAGGGTCTTTGAGATTGAGTTGTCTGGATATTTGAGATTGAGTTATCTGGGTCTGAGACTGAGTTATCTGGGTCTTTCAAATTGAGTTATCAGGGTCTTTGAGATTGAGTTATCAGGGTCTTTGAGATTGAGTTATCTGGGTCTTTGAGATTGAGTTATCAGGGTCTTTGAGATTGAGTTATCTGGGTCTTTGAGATTGAGTTATCAGGGTCTTTGAGATTGAGTTATCAGGGTCTTTGAGATTGAGTTGTCTGGATATTTGAGATTGAGTTATCAGGGTCTTTGAAATTGAGTTATCTGGGTCTTTGAGATTGAGTTATCAGGGTCTTTCAGATTGAGTTATCAGGGTCTTTCAGATTGAGTTATCAGGGTCTTTGAAATTCTGTTATCAGGGTCGTTGAGATTGAGTTATCAGGGTCTTTCAAATTGAGTTATCAGGGTCTTTGAGATTGTGTTATCAGGGTCTTTAAGACTGAGTAATCTGGGTCTTTGATATTGAGTTATCGCGGTCTTTGAGTTTCATTTATCTGGGTCTTTGAGATTGAGTTATCAGGGTCTTTGAGATTGAGTTATCTGGGTCTTTGAGATTGAGTTATCAGGGTCTTTGAGATAGAGTTATCTGGGTCTTTGAGATTGAGTTATCTGGGTCTTTGAGATTGAGTTATCTGGGTCTTTGAGATTGAGTTATCTGGGTCTTTGAGATTGAGTTATCTGGGTCTTTCAGATTGAGTTATCAGGGTCTTTCAGATTGAGTTATCAGGGTCTTTGAGATTTTATCAGGGTCGTTGAGATTGAGTTATCAGGGTCTTTGAGATTCTGTTATCTGGGTTTTTTAGATTGAGTTATCAGGGTCTTTGAGATTGAGTTATCTGGGTCTGAGACTGAGTTACCAGGGTCTTTGAGATTGAGTTATCAGGGTCTTTCCAATTGAGTTATCAGGGTCTTTGAGATTGTGTTATCAGGGTCTTTGAGATTGAGTTATCAGGGTCTTTGAGATTGAGTTATCTGGGTCTTTGAGATTGAGTTATCTGGGTCTTTGAGATTGAGTTATCAGGGTCTTTGAGATTGAGTTATCAGGGTCTTTGAAATTGAGTTGTCTGGATATTTGAGATTGAGTTATCAGGGTCTTTGAAATTGAGTTGTCTGGATATTTGAGATTGAGTTATCAGGGTCTTTGAGATTGTGTTATCAGGGTCTTTGAGATTGAGTTATCTGGGTCTTTGAGATCGAGTTATCTGGGTCTTTGAGATTGAGTTATCTGGGTCTTTGAGATTGAGTTATCTGGGTCTTTGAGATTGAGTTATCAGGGTCTTTGAAATTGAGTTATCTGGGTCGTTGAGATTGAGTTATCAGGGTCTTTGAGATTGAGTTATCAAGGTCTTTTAGATTGAGTTATCAGGGTCTTTAAGACTGAGTAATCAGGGTCTTTGATATTGAGTTATCGCGGTCTTTGAGTTTCATTTATCTGGGTCTTTGAGATTGAGTTATCAGGGTTTTTCAGATTGAGTTATCTGGGTCTTTGAGATTGAGTTATCTGGGTCTTTGAGATTGAGTTATCTGGGTCTTTCAGATTGAGTTATCTGGGTCTTTCAGATTGAGTTATCAGGGTCTTTGAGATTGAGTTATCTGGGAATTTGAGACTGAGTTATCAGGTTCTTTCAAATTGAGTTATCAGGGTCTTTGAGATTGAGTTATCTGGGTCTTTGAGATTGAGTTATCAGGGTCTTTGAGATTGAGTTATCTGGGTCTTTGAGATTGAGTTATCAGGGTCTTTGAGATTGAGTTATCTGGGTCTGAGACTGAGTTATCTGGGTCTTTGAGATTGAGTTATCAGGGTCTTTCAAATTGAGTTATCAGGGTCTTTGAGATTGTGTTATCAGGGTCTTTGAGATTGAGTTATCAGGGTCTTTGAGATTGAGTTATCAGGGTCTTTGAGATTGAATTATCTGGGTCTTTGAGATTGAATTATCTGGGTCTTTGAGATTGAGTTATCTGGGTCTTTGAGATTGAGTTATCTGGGTCTTTCAGATTGAGTTATCAGGGTCTTTCAGATTGAGTTATCAGGGTCTTTGAGATTTTATCAGGGTCGTTGAGATTGTGTTATCAGGGTCTTTGAGCTTGAGTTACAGGGTCTTTGAGATTGAGTTATCTGGGTCTTTGAGACTGAGTTATCAGGGTCTTTGAGACTGAGTAATCTGGGTCTTTGAGATTGCGTAATCTGGGTCTTTGAGATTGAGTTATCTGGGTCTTTGAGATTGAGTTATCTGGGTCTTTGAGATTGAGTTATCTGGGAATTTGAGACTGAGTTATCAGGGTCTTTGAGATTGAGTTATCTGGGTCTTTGAGTTTCAGTTATCAGGGTCTTTGAGATTGAGTTATCAGGGTCTTTGAGATTGAGTTATCAAGGTCTTTGAGATTGAGTTATCAAGGTCTTTGAGATTGAGTTATCAGGGTCTTTGAGATTGAGTTATCTGGGTCTGAGACTGAGTTATCAGGGTCTTTCAAATTGAGTTATCAGGGTCTTTGAGATTGAGTTATCTGGGTCTTTGAGATTGAGTTATCAGGGTCTTTGAGATTGAGTTATCTGGGTCTTTGAGATTGAGTTATCAGGGTCTTTGAGATTGAGTTATCAGGGTCTTTGAGATTGAGTTATCTGGGTCTTTGAGATTGAGTTATCAGGGTCTTTCAAATTGAGTTATCAGGGTCTTTGAGATTGAGTAATCTGGGTCTTTGAGACTGAGTAATTTGGGTCTTTGAGATTGAGTTATCTGGGTCTTTGAGATTGAGTTATCTGGGTCTTTGAGATTGAGTTATCTGGGTCTTTGAGACTGAGTTATCAGGGTCTTTGAGATTGAGTTATCTGGGTCTTTGAAATTGAGTTATCAGGGTCTTTGAGATTGAGTTATCAGGGTGTTTGAGATTGAGTTATCAGGGTCTTTGAAATTGAGTTGTCTGGATATTTGAGATTGAGTTATCAGGGTCTTTGAAATTGAGTTATCAGGGCCTTTCAGATTGTGTTATCTGGGTCTTTCAGATTGAGTTATCAGGGTCTTTGAGATTCTGTTATCAGGGTCTTTGAGATTGAGGTATCATGGTCTTTGAGATTGAGTTGTCAGGGTCTTTGAGATTGAGTTATCTGGGTCTTTGAGATTGAGTTATCAGGGTCTTTGAGATTGAGTTATCAGGGTTTTTGAGATTGAGTTATCAGGGTCTTTGAGATTGAGTTATCTGGGTCTGAGACTGAGTTATCTGGGTCTTTGAGATTGAGTTATCAGGGTCTTTCAAATTGAGTTATCAGGGTCTTTGAGATTGTGTTATCAGGGTCTTTGAGATTGAGTTATCAGGGTCTTTGAGATTGAGTTATCTGGGTCTTTGAGATTGAGTTATCTGGGTCTTTGAGATTGAGTTATCTGGGTCTTTGAGATTGAGTTATCTGGGTCTTTCAGATTGAGTTATCAGGGTCTTTGAGATTTTATCAGGGTCGTTGAGATTGAGTTATCAAGGTCTTTGAGATTCTGTTGTCTGGGTTTTTTAGATTGAGTTATCAGGGTCTTTGAGCTTGAGTTACAGGGTCTTTGAGATTGAGTTATCTGGGTCTTTGAGACTGAGTTATCAGGGTCTTTGAGACTGAGTTATCAGGGTCTTTGTGATTGAGTTATCTGGGTCTTTGAGATTGAGTTATCAGGGTCTTTGAGATTGCGTTGTCTGGGTCTTTGAGATTGAGTAATCTGGGTGTTTGAGATTGAGTAATCTGGGTCTTTGAGATTGAGTTATCTGGGTCTTTGAGATTGAGTTATCTGGGAATTTGAGACTGAGTTATCAGGGTCTTTGAGATTGAGTTATCTGGGTCTTTGAGATTGAGTTATCAGGGTCTTTGAGATTGCGTTGTCTGGGTCTTTGAGATTGAGTTATCTGGGTCTTTCAGATTGAGTTATCAGGGTCTTTGAGATTTTATCAGGGTCGTTGAGATTGAGTTATCAAGGTCTTTGAGATTCTGTTGTCTGGGTTTTTTAGATTGAGTTATCAGGGTCTTTGAGCTTGAGTTACAGGGTCTTTGAGATTGAGTTATCTGGGTCTTTCAGACTGGGTTATCAGGGTCTTTGAGACTGAGTTATCTGGGTCTTTGAGATTGAGTTATCAGGGTCTTTGAGATTGCGTTGTCTGGGTCTTTGAGATTGAGTAATCTGGGTGTTTGAGATTGAGTAATCTGGGTCTTTGAGATTGAGTTATCTGGGTCTTTGAGATTGAGTTATCTGGGAATTTGAGACTGAGTTATCAGGGTCTTTGAGATTGAGTTATCTGGGTCTTTGAAATTGAGTTATCAGGGTCTTTGAGATTGAGTTATCTGGGTCTTTGAGTTTCAGTTATCAGGGTCTTTGAGATTGAGTTATCAGGGTCTTTGAGATTGAGTTATCAGGGTCTTTGAGATTGAGTTATCAAGGTCTTTGAGATTGAGTTATCAGGGTCTTTGAGATTGAGTTATCAGGGTCTTTGAGATTGAGTTATCTGGGTCTGAGACTGAGTTATCAGGGTCTTTGAAATTGAGTTGTCTGGATATTTGAGATTGAGTTATCAGGGTCTTTGAAATTGAGTTGTCTGGATATTTGAGATTGAGTTATCAGGGTCTTTGAGATTGTGTTATCAGGGTCTTTGAGATTGAGTTATCTGGGTCTTTGAGATCGAGTTATCTGGGTCTTTGAGATTGAGTTATCTGGGTCTTTGAGATTGAGTTATCTGGGTCTTTGAGATTGAGTTATCAGGGTCTTTGAAATTGAGTTATCTGGGTCGTTGAGATTGAGTTATCAGGGTCTTTGAGATTGAGTTATCAAGGTCTTTTAGATTGAGTTATCAGGGTCTTTAAGACTGAGTAATCAGGGTCTTTGATATTGAGTTATCGCGGTCTTTGAGTTTCATTTATCTGGGTCTTTGAGATTGAGTTATCAGGGTTTTTCAGATTGAGTTATCTGGGTCTTTGAGATTGAGTTATCTGGGTCTTTGAGATTGAGTTATCTGGGTCTTTCAGATTGAGTTATCTGGGTCTTTCAGATTGAGTTATCAGGGTCTTTGAGATTGAGTTATCTGGGAATTTGAGACTGAGTTATCAGGTTCTTTCAAATTGAGTTATCAGGGTCTTTGAGATTGAGTTATCTGGGTCTTTGAGATTGAGTTATCAGGGTCTTTGAGATTGAGTTATCTGGGTCTTTGAGATTGAGTTATCTGGGTCTTTGAGATTGAGTTATCAGGGTCTTTGAGATTGAGTTATCTGGGTCTGAGACTGAGTTATCTGGGTCTTTGAGATTGAGTTATCAGGGTCTTTCAAATTGAGTTATCAGGGTCTTTGAGATTGTGTTATCAGGGTCTTTGAGATTGAGTTATCAGGGTCTTTGAGATTGAGTTATCAGGGTCTTTGAGATTGAATTATCTGGGTCTTTGAGATTGAATTATCTGGGTCTTTGAGATTGAGTTATCTGGGTCTTTCAGATTGAGTTATCAGGGTCTTTCAGATTGAGTTATCAGGGTCTTTGAGATTTTATCAGGGTCGTTGAGATTGAGTTATCAAGGTCTTTGAGATTCTGTTGTCTGGGTTTTTTAGATTGAGTTATCAGGGTCTTTGAGCTTGAGTTACAGGGTCTTTGAGATTGAGTTATCTGGGTCTTTGAGACTGAGTTATCAGGGTCTTTGAGACTGAGTTATCAGGGTCTTTGTGATTGAGTTATCTGGGTCTTTGAGATTGAGTAATCTGGGTCTTTGAGATTGAGTTATCTGGGTCTTTGAGATTGAGTTATCAGGGTCTTTGAGATTGCGTTGTCTGGGTCTTTGAGATTGAGTAATCTGGGTCTTTGAGATTGCGTAATCTGGGTCTTTGAGATTGCGTAATCTGGGTCTTTGAGATTGAGTTATCTGGGTCTTTGAGATTGAGTTATCTGGGTCTTTGAGATTGAGTTATCTGGGAATTTGAGACTGAGTTATCAGGGTCTTTGAGATTGAGTTATCTGGGTCTTTGAAATTGAGTTATCAGGGTCTTTGAGATTGAGTTATCTGGGTCTTTGAGTTTCAGTTATCAGGGTCTTTGAGATTGAGTTATCAGGGTCTTTGAGATTGAGTTATCAAGGTCTTTGAGATTGAGTTATCAAGGTCTTTGAGATTGAGTTATCAGGGTCTTTGAGATTGAGTTATCTGGGTCTGAGACTGAGTTATCAGGGTCTTTCAAATTGAGTTATCAGGGTCTTTGAGATTGAGTTATCAGGGTCTTTGAGATTGAGTTATCTGGGTCTTTGAGATTGAGTTATCAGGGTCTTTGAGATTGAGTTATCTGGGTCTTTGAGATTGAGTTATCAGGGTCTTTGAGATTGAGTTATCAGGGTCTTTGAGATTGAGTTGTCTGGATATTTGAGATTGAGTTATCTGGGTCTGAGACTGAGTTATCTGGGTCTTTCAAATTGAGTTATCAGGGTCTTTGAGATTGAGTTATCAGGGTCTTTGAGATTGAGTTATCTGGGTCTTTGAGATTGAGTTATCAGGGTCTTTGAGATTGCGTTGTCTGGGTCTTTGAGATTGAGTAATCTGGGTGTTTGAGATTGAGTAATCTGGGTCTTTGAGATTGAGTTATCTGGGTCTTTGAGATTGAGTTATCTGGGAATTTGAGACTGAGTTATCAGGGTCTTTGAGATTGAGTTATCTGGGTCTTTGAAATTGAGTTATCAGGGTCTTTGAGATTGAGTTATCTGGGTCTTTGAGTTTCAGTTATCAGGGTCTTTGAGATTGAGTTATCAGGGTCTTTGAGATTGAGTTATCAGGGTCTTTGAGATTGAGTTATCAAGGTCTTTGAGATTGAGTTATCAAGGTCTTTGAGATTGAGTTATCAGGGTCTTTGAGATTGAGTTATCAGGGTCTTTGAGATTGAGTTATCTGGGTCTGAGACTGAGTTATCAGGGTCTTTCAAATTGAGTTATCAGGGTCTTTGAGATTGAGTTATCTGGGTCTTTGAGATTGAGTTATCAGGGTCTTTGAGATTGAGTTATCTGGGTCTTTGAGATTGAGTTATCAGGGTCTTTGAGATTGAGTTATCTGGGTCTGAGACTGAGTTATCTGGGTCTTTGAGATTGAGTTATCAGGGTCTTTCAAATTGAGTTATCAGGGTCTTTGAGATTGAGTTATCTGGGTCTTTGAGACTGAGTTATCAGGGTCTTTGAGACTGAGTTATCAGGGTCTTTGTGATTGAGTTATCTGGGTCTTTGAGATTGAGTAATCTGGGTCTTTGAGATTGAGTTATCTGGGTCTTTGAGATTGAGTTATCAGGGTCTTTGAGATTGCGTTGTCTGGGTCTTTGAGATTGAGTAATCTGGGTCTTTGAGATTGCGTAATCTGAGTCTTTGAGATTGAGTTATCTGGGTCTTTGAGATTGAGTTATCTGGGTCTTTGAGATTGAGTTATCTGGGAATTTGAGACTGAGTTATCAGGGTCTTTGAGATTGAGTTATCTGGGTCTTTGAAATTGAGTTATCAGGGTCTTTGAGATTGTGTTATCAGGGTCTTTAAGACTGAGTAATCTGGGTCTTTGATATTGAGTTATCGCGGTCTTTGAGTTTCATTTATCTGGGTCTTTGAGATTGAGTTATCAGGGTCTTTGAGATTGAGTTATCTGGGTCTTTGAGATTGAGTTATCAGGGTCTTTGAGATAGAGTTATCTGGGTCTTTGAGATTGAGTTATCTGGGTCTTTGAGATTGAGTTATCTGGGTCTTTCAGATTGAGTTATCAGGGTCTTTGAGATTTTATCAGGGTCGTTGAGATTGAGTTATCAGGGTCTTTGAGATTCTGTTATCTGGGTTTTTTAGATTGAGTTATCAGGGTCTTTGAGATTGAGTTATCTGGGTCTGAGACTGAGTTACCAGGGTCTTTGAGATTGAGTTATCAGGGTCTTTCCAATTGAGTTTTCAGGGTCTTTGAGATTGTGTTATCAGGGTCTTTGAGATTGTGTTATCAGGGTCTTTGAGATTGAGTTATCAGGGTCTTTGAGATTGAGTTATCTGGGTCTTTGAGATTGAGTTATCTGGGTCTTTGAGATTGAGTTATCAGGGTCTTTGAGATTGAGTTATCAGGGTCTTTGAAATTGAGTTGTCTGGATATTTGAGATTGAGTTATCAGGGTCTTTGAAATTGAGTTGTCTGGATATTTGAGATTGAGTTATCAGGGTCTTTGAAATTGAGTTATCTGGGTCTTTGAGATTGAGTTATCAGGGTCTTTCAAATTGAGTTATCAGGGTCTTTGAGATTGTGTTATCAGGGTCTTTGAGATTGAGTTATCTGGGTCTTTGAGATTGAGTTATCTGGGTCTTTGAGATTGAGTTATCAGGGTCTTTGAAATTGAGTTATCTGGGTCGTTGAGATTGAGTTATCAGGGTCTTTGAGATTGAGTTATCAAGGTCTTTGAGATTGAGTTATCAGGGTCTTTAAGACTGAGTAATCAGGGTCTTTGAGACTGAGTAATCAGGGTCTTTGATATTGAGTTATCGCGGTCTTTGAGTTTCATTTATCTGGGTCTTTGAGATTGAGTTATCAGGGTTTTTCAGATTGAGTTATCTGGGTCTTTGAGATTGAGTTATCTGGGTCTTTGAGATTGAGTTATCTGGGTCTTTGAGATTGAGTTATCTGGGTCTTTCAGATTGAGTTATCTGGGTCTTTCAGATTGAGTTATCAGGGTCTTTGAGATTGAGTTATCTGGGAATTTGAGACTGAGTTATCAGGGTCTTTCAAATTGAGTTATCAGGGTCTTTGAGATTGAGTTATCAGGGTCTTTGAGATTGAGTTATCAGGGTCTTTGAGATTGAATTATCTGGGTCTTTGAGATTGAGTTATCAGGGTCTTTGAGATTGAGTTATCTGGGTCTTTGAGTTTCAGTTATCAGGGTCTTTGAGATTGAGTTATCAGGGTCTTTGAGATTGAGTTATCAAGGTCTTTGAGATTGAGTTATCAAGGTCTTTGAGATTGAGTTATCAGGGTCTTTGAGATTGAGTTATCTGGGTCTGAGACTGAGTTATCAGGGTCTTTCAAATTGAGTTATCAGGGTCTTTGAGATTGAGTTATCAGGGTCTTTGAGATTGAGTTATCTGGGTCTTTGAGATTGAGTTATCAGGGTCTTTGAGATTGAGTTATCTGGGTCTTTGAGATTGAGTTATCAGGGTCTTTGAGATTGAGTTATCAGGGTCTTTGAGATTGAGTTGTCTGGATATTTGAGATTGAGTTATCAGGGTCTTTGAGATTGAGTTATCAGGGTCTTTGAGATTGAGTTATCTGGGTCTTTGAGATTGAGTTATCTGGGTCTTTGAGATTGAGTTATCTGGGTCTTTCAGATTGAGTTATCAGGGTCTTTGAGATTGAGTTATCAGGGTCTTTGAGATTGAGTTATCAAGGTCTTTGAGATTGAGTTATCAAGGTCTTTGAGATTGAGTTATCAGGGTCTTTGAGATTGAGTTATCTGGGTCTGAGACTGAGTTATCTGGGTCTTTCAAATTGAGTTATCAGGGTCTTTGAGATTGAGTTATCTGGGTCTTTGAGATTGAGTTATCAGGGTCTTTGAGATTGAGTTATCAGGGTCTTTGAGATTGAGTTGTCTGGATATTTGAGATTGAGTTATCAGGGTCTTTGAAATTGAGTTATCTGGGTCTTTGAGATTGAGTTATCAGGGTCTTTCAGATTGAGTTATCAGGGTCTTTGAGATTCTGTTATCAGGGTCGTTGAGATTGAGTTATCAGGGTCTTTCAAATTGAGTTATCAGGGTCTTTGAGATTGTGTTATCAGGGTCTTTAAGACTGAGTAATCTGGGTCTTTGATATTGAGTTATCGCGGTCTTTGAGTTTCATTTATCTGGGTCTTTGAGATTGAGTTATCAAGGTCTTTGAGATTCTGTTGTCTGGGTTTTTTAGATTGAGTTATCAGGGTCTTTGAGCTTGAGTTATCAGGGTCTTTGAGATTCTGTTATCAGGGTCGTTGAGATTGAGTTATCAGGGTCTTTCAAATTGAGTTATCAGGGTCTTTGAGATTGTGTTATCAGGGTCTTTAAGACTGAGTAATCTGGGTCTTTGATATTGAGTTATCGCGGTCTTTGAGTTTCATTTATCTGGGTCTTTGAGATTGAGTTATCAGGGTCTTTGAGATTGAGTTATCTGGGTCTTTGAGATTGAGTTATCAGGGTCTTTGAGATAGAGTTATCTGGGTCTTTGAGATTGAGTTATCTGGGTCTTTGAGATTGAGTTATCTGGGTCTTTCAGATTGAGTTATCAGGGTCTTTCAGATTGAGTTATCAGGGTCTTTGAGATTTTATCAGGGTCGTTGAGATTGAGTTATCAGGGTCTTTGAGATTCTGTTATCTGGGTTTTTTAGATTGAGTTATCAGGGTCTTTGAGATTGAGTTATCTGGGTCTGAGACTGAGTTACCAGGGTCTTTGAGATTGAGTTATCAGGGTCTTTCCAATTGAGTTATCAGGGTCTTTGAGATTGTGTTATCAGGGTCTTTGAGATTGAGTTATCAGGGTCTTTGAGATTGAGTTATCTGGGTCTTTGAGATTGAGTTATCTGGGTCTTTGAGATTGAGTTATCAGGGTCTTTGAGATTGAGTTATCAGGGTCTTTGAGATTGAGTTATCAGGGTCTTTGAAATTGAGTTGTCTGGATATTTGAGATTGAGTTATCAGGGTCTTTGAAATTGAGTTGTCTGGATATTTGAGATTGAGTTATCAGGGTCTTTGAAATTGAGTTATCTGGGTCTTTGAGATTGAGTTATCAGGGTCTTTCAAATTGAGTTATCAGGGTCTTTGAGATTGTGTTATCAGGGTCTTTGAGATTGAGTTATCTGGGTCTTTGAGATTGAGTTATCTGGGTCTTTGAGATTGAGTTATCAGGGTCTTTGAAATTGAGTTATCTGGGTCGTTGAGATTGAGTTATCAGGGTCTTTGAGATTGAGTTATCAAGGTCTTTGAGATTGAGTTATCAGGGTCTTTAAGACTGAGTAATCAGGGTCTTTGATATTGAGTTATCGCGGTCTTTGAGTTTCATTTATCTGGGTCTTTGAGATTGAGTTATCAGGGTTTTTCAGATTGAGTTATCTGGGTCTTTGAGATTGAGTTATCTGGGTCTTTGAGATTGAGTTATCTGGGTCTTTCAGATTGAGTTATCTGGGTCTTTCAGATTGAGTTATCAGGGTCTTTGAGATTGAGTTATCTGGGAATTTGAGACTGAGTTATCAGGGTCTTTCAAATTGAGTTATCAGGGTCTTTGAGATTGAGTTATCAGGGTCTTTGAGATTGAGTTATCAGGGTCTTTGAGATTGAGTTATCTGGGTCTTTGAGATTGAGTTATCTGGGTCTTTGAGTTTCAGTTATCAGGGTCTTTGAGATTGAGTTATCAGGGTCTTTGAGATTGAGTTATCAAGGTCTTTGAGATTGAGTTATCAAGGTCTTTGAGATTGAGTTATCAGGGTCTTTGAGATTGAGTTATCTGGGTCTGAGACTGAGTTATCAGGGTCTTTCAAATTGAGTTATCAGGGTCTTTGAGATTGAGTTATCAGGGTCTTTGAGATTGAGTTATCTGGGTCTTTGAGATTGAGTTATCAGGGTCTTTGAGATTGAGTTATCTGGGTCTTTGAGATTGAGTTATCAGGGTCTTTGAGATTGAGTTATCAGGGTCTTTGAGATTGAGTTGTCTGGATATTTGAGATTGAGTTATCAGGGTCTTTGAGATTGAGTTATCTGGGTCTTTGAGATTGAGTTATCTGGGTCTTTGAGATTGAGTTATCAGGGTCTTTGAGATTGAGTTGTCTGGATATTTGAGATTGAGTTATCAAGGTCTTTGAGATTGAGTTATCAGGGTCTTTGAGATTGAGTTATCTCGGTCTGAGACTGAGTTATCTGGGTCTTTCAAATTGAGTTATCAGGGTCTTTGAGATTGAGTTATCAGGGTCTTTGAGATTGAGTTATCTGGGTCTTTGAGATTGAGTTATCAGGGTCTTTGAAATTGAGTTATCTGGGTCTTTGAGATTGAGTTATCAGGGTCTTTCAGATTGAGTTATCAGGGTCTTTGAGATTCTGTTATCAGGGTCGTTGAGATTGAGTTATCAGGGTCTTTCAAATTGAGTTATCAGGGTCTTTGAGATTGTGTTATCAGGGTCTTTAAGACTGAGTAATCTTGGTCTTTGATATTGAGTTATCGCGGTCTTTGAGTTTCATTTATCTGGGTCTTTGAGATTGAGTTATCAGGGTCTTTGAGATTGAGTTATCTGGGTCTTTGAGATTGAGTTATCTGGGTCTTTGAGATTGAGTTATCTGGGTCTTTGAGATTGAGTTATCAGGGTCTTTGAGATTGAGTTATCTGGGTCTTTGAGATTGAGTTATCTGGGTCTTTCAGATTGAGTTATCAGGGTCTTTGAGATTTTATCAGGGTCGTTGAGATTGAGTTATCAGGGTCTTTGAGATTCTGTTATCTGGGTTTTTTAGATTGAGTTATCAGGGTCTTTGAGATTGAGTTATCTGGGTCTGAGACTGAGTTACCAGGGTCTTTGAGATTGAGTTATCAGGGTCTTTCCAATTGAGTTATCAGGGTCTTTGAGATTGTGTTATCAGGGTCTTTGAGATTGAGTTATCAGGGTCTTTGAGATTGAGTTATCAGGGTCTTTGAGATTGAGTTATCTGGGTCTTTGAGATTGAGTTATCTGGGTCTTTGAGATTGAGTTATCTGGGTCTTTGAGATTGAGTTATCAGGGTCTTTGAAATTGAGTTGTCTGGATATTTGAGATTGAGTTATCAGGGTCTTTGAAATTGAGTTGTCTGGATATTTGAGATTGAGTTATCAGGGTCTTTGAAATTGAGTTATCTGGGTCTTTGAGATTGAGTTATCAGGGTCTTTCAAATTGAGTTATCAGGGTCTTTGAGATTGAGTTATCTGGGTCTTTGAGATTGAGTTATCTGGGTCTTTGAGATTGAGTTATCAGGGTCTTTGAGATTGAGTTATCAGGGTCTTTGAAATTGAGTTATCTGGGTCGTTGAGATTGAGTTATCAGGGTCTTTGAGATTGAGTTATCAAGGTCTTTGAGATTGAGTTATCAGGGTCTTTAAGACTGAGTAATCAGGGTCTTTGATATTGAGTTATCGCGGTCTTTGAGTTTCATTTATCTGGGTCTTTGAGATTGAGTTATCAGGGTTTTTCAGATTGAGTTATCTGGGTCTTTGAGATTGAGTTATCTGGGTCTTTGAGATTGAGTTATCTGGGTCTTTGAGATTCTGTTATCTGGGTTTTTTAGATTGAATTATCAGGGTCTTTGAGATTGAGTTATCTGGGTCTGAGACTGAGTTATCAGGGTCTTTGAGATTGAGTTATCAGGGTCTTTCAAATTGAGTTATCAGGGTCTTTGAGATTGAGTTATCAGGGTCTTTGAGATTGAGTTATCTGGGTCTTTGAGATTGAGTTATCAGGGTCTTTGAGATTGAGTTATCTGGGTCTTTGAGATTGAGTTATCTGGGTCTTTGAGATTGAGTTATCAGGGTCTTTGAGATTGAGTTGTCTGGATATTTGAGATTGAGTTATCAGGGTCTTTGAGATTCTGTTATCTGGGGTTTTTAGATTGAGTTATCAGGGTCTTTGAGATTGAGTTATCTGGGTCTTTGAGACTGAGGTATCAGGGTCTTTGAGATTGTGTTATCAGGGTCGTTGAGATTGAGTTATCAGGGTCTTTGAAATTGAGTTGTCTGGATATTTGAGATTGAGTTATCAGGGTCTTTGAGATTCTGTTATCTGGGGTTTTTAGATTGAGTTATCAGGGTCTTTGAGATTGAGTTATCAGGGTCTTTGAGATTTTGTTATCAGGGTCGTTGAGATTGAGTTATCAGGGTCTTTGAAATTGAGTTGTCTGGATATTTGAGATTGAGTTATCAGGGTCTTTGAGATTCTGTTATCTGGGGTTTTTAGATTGAGTTATCAGGGTCTTTGAGATTGAGTTATCAGGGTCTTTGAGATTGAGTAATCTGGGTCGTTGAGATTGAGTAATCTGGGTCTTTGAGACTGAGTTATCAGGGTCTTTGAGATTGAGTTATCAGGGTCTTTGAGATTGCGTTATCTGGGTCTTTGAGAGTGAGTAATCTGGGTCTTTGAGAGTGAGTAATCTGGGTCTTTGAGAGTGAGTAATCTGGGTCTTTGAGACTGAGTTATCAGGGTCTTTGAGATTGAGTTATCTGGGTCTTTGAAATTGAGTTATCAGGGTCTTTGAGATTGAGTTATCAGGGTCTTTGAGATTGAGTTATCAGGGTCTTTGAGATTCAGTTATCAGGGTCTTTGAGATTGACTTATCAGGGTCTTTGAGATTCAGTTATCTAGGTCTTTGAGTTTGAGTTATCAAAGTCTTTGAGATTGAGTTATCAGGGTCTTTAAGACTGAGTAATCTGGGTATTTGATATTGAGTTATCGCGGTCTTTGAGTTTCATTTATCTGGGTCTTTGAGATTGAGTTATCAGGGTCTTTGAGATTGAGTTATCTGGGTCTTTGAGATTCTGTTATCTGGGTTTTTTAGATTGAGTTATCAGGGTCTTTGAGATTGAGTTATCTGGCTCTGAGATTGAGTTATCTGGGTCTTTGAGATTGAGTTATCTGGGTCTTTGAGATTAAGTTATCTGGGTCTTTGAGATTAAGTTATCTGGTCTTTGAGATTAAGTTATCTGGGTCTTTGAGATTGAGTTATCTGGGTCTTTGAGATTCTGTTATCTGGGTCTTTGAGATTGAGTTATCAGGGTCTTTGAGACTGAGTTATCAGGGTCTTTCAGATTGAGTTATCAGTGTCTTTGAGACTGAATTATCTGGGTCTTTGAGACTGAGTTATCTGGGTCTTTGAGACTGAGTTATCTGGGTCTTTGAGATTGAGTTATCTGGTCTTTGAGATGGAGTTATCTGGGGCTTTGATTTTCAGTTACTTGGTTGTTCGGGACTGAGGTACCAGGACTATGTGTTCCACTTGTGCCTTCGCCGAGGTGTCAGGTGTCTGTACTAGAATTATTTTGCCTCTTCTCCTGCACTGGTCTTCAGCAATGCAGCTGGCACCGTGTCATGACCAGTAGACTTTGTAATTAACAGTGCCCTCTGCCAATTCTTGTGATCACACAATGTGAATCCCATTGACTGGAGGCTGCCATCTGTGATGCTGGGAACCTCAGGCGGAGTTCGAAATGGGACATCCACTGAGCTTTAAAGTCCCTTCTTCCACTGCTTATCATATAATGCTGTGTTGCATGACAGGAATATTCTGTCACCTTGAGTAATGTACTACACCTGGAAAACTAGGTGCAGTTTTGGTCTCCGAATCTAAGGATGGAGATACCTGAAGTGAAGATTCACTGTGCACAGTTCAGTCTCCATATCCCTCGGTTAGACCACACTCGGAGCACTGTGTACAGTTCCAGTCTGCATATCCCTCGGTTAGACCACACTCTGAGCACTGTGCACAGTGCAGTCTCCATATCCCTCGGTTAGACCACACTCGGAGCACTGTGTACAGTTCAGTCTCCATATCCCTCGGTTAGACCACACTCGGAGCACTGTGCACAGTTCAGTCTCCATATCCCTCGGTTAGACCACACTCGGAGCACTGTGTACAGTTCTGGTCTCCATATACCTCTGTTAGACCACACTTGGAGCACTGTGTACAGTTCAGTCTCCGTATCTCTCGGTCAGACCACACTCGGAGCACTGTGTGCAGTTCAGTCTCCATATCCCTCAGTTAGACAACACTTGGAGCACTGTGTACAGTTCTGGTCTCCATATCCCTCGGTTAGACTACACTTACAGCACTGTGTACAGTTCCGGTCTCCATATCCCTCAGTTAGACCACACTCGGAGCACTGTGTACAGTTCCAGTCTCCATATCCCTCGGTTAGACCACACTCGGAGCACTGTGTACAGTTCCGATCTCCATATCCCTCAGTTAGACCACACTCGGAGCACTGTGTACAGTTCCAGTCTCCATATCCCTCGGTTAGACCACACTCGGAGCACTGTGTACAGTTCCAGTCTCCATATCCCTCGGTTAGTCCACACTCGGAGCACTGTGTACAATTCCGTTCTCCATATCCCTCCGTTTGGCCACACTCGGAGCACTGTGTACAGTTCTGGTCTCTAGATCCCTCGGTTAGACCACACTCGGAGCACTGTGTACAGTTCCGATCTCCATATCCCTCAGTTAGACCACACTCGGAGCACTGTGTACAGTTCCAGTCTGCATATCCCTCGGTTAGACCACACTCTGAGCACTGTGCACAGTGCAGTCTCCATATCCCTCGGTTAGACCACACTCGGAGCACTGTGTACAGTTCAGTCTCCATATCCCTCGGTTAGACCACACTCGGAGCACTGTGCACAGTTCAGTCTCCATATCCCTCGGTTAGACCACACTCGGAGCACTGTGTACAGTTCTGGTCTCCATATACCTCTGTTAGACCACACTTGGAGCACTGTGTACAGTTCAGTCTCCGTATCTCTCGGTCAGACCACACTCGGAGCACTGTGTGCAGTTCAGTCTCCATATCCCTCAGTTAGACAACACTTGGAGCACTGTGTACAGTTCTGGTCTCCATATCCCTCGGTTAGACTACACTTACAGCACTGTGTACAGTTCCGGTCTCCATATCCCTCAGTTAGACCACACTCGGAGCACTGTGTACAGTTCAGTCTCCATATCCCTCGGTTAGACCACACTCGGAGCACTGTGTACAGTTCTGGTCTCCATATACCTCTGTTAGACAACACTTGGAGCACTGTGTACAGTTCTGGTCTCCATATCCCTCGGTTAGACTACACTTACAGCACTGTGTACAGTTCCGGTCTCCATATCCCTCAGTTAGACCACACTCGGAGCACTGTGTACAGTTCCAGTCTCCATATCCCTCGGTTAGACCACACTCGGAGCACTGTGTACAGTTTCAGTCTCCATATCCCTCGGTTAGACCACACTCGGAGCACTGTGTACAGTTCCGATCTCCATATCCCTCAGTTAGACCACACTCGGAGCACTGTGTACAGTTCCAGTCTCCATATCCCTCGGTTAGACCACACTCGGAGCACTGTGTACAGTTCCAGTCTCCATATCCCTCGGTTAGTCCACACTCGGAGCACTGTGTACAATTCCGTTCTCCATATCCCTCCGTTTGGCCACACTCGGAGCACTGTGTACAGTTCTGGTCTCTAGATCCCTCGGTTAGACCACACTCGGAGCACTGTGTACAGTTCCGATCTCCATATCCCTCAGTTAGACCACACTCGGAGCACTGTGTCCAGTTCCAGTCTCCATATCCCTCGGTTAGACCACACTCGGAGCACTGTGTACAGTTCCGATCTCCATATCCCTCAGTTAGACCACACTCGGAGCACTGTGTCCAGTTCCAGTCTCCATATCCCTCAGTTAGACCACACTCGGAGCACTGTGTCCAGTTCCAGTCTCCATATCCCTCGGTTAGACCACACTCGGAGCACTGTGTACAGTTCCAGTCTCCATATCCCTCGGTTAGTCCACACTCGGAGCACTGTGTACAATTCCGTTCTCCATATCCCTCCGTTTGGCCACACTCGGAGCACTGTGTACAGTTCTGGTCTCTAGATCCCTCGGTTAGACCACACTCGGAGCACTGTGTACAGTTCCGGTCTCCATCTCCCTCGGTTAGACCACACTCTGAGCACTGTGCACAGTTCAGTCTCCATATCCCTCGGTTAGACCACACTCGGAGCACCGTGTACAGTTCCGGTCTCCGTAACCCTCGGTTAGACCACACTCGGAGTACTGTGTACAGTTCTGGTCTCCATGTACCTCTGTTAGACCACACTTGGAGCAATGTGCACTGTTCTGGTCTCCATATCCCTTGGTTAGACCACTCTCGGAGCACTGTGTACAGTTCCAGTCTCTATTTCCCTCAGTTAGACCACACTTGGAGCACTGTGCTCAGTTCTGGTCTCCATATCCCTTGGTTAGACCACACTCGGAGCACTGTGTACAGTTCTTCTCTCCATATACCTTGTATAGACCACACTTGGAGCACTGTGCAGAGTTCTTCTCTCCATATACCTTGTATAGACCACACTTGGAGCACTGTGCACAGTTCTGGTCTCCATATCCCTTGGTTAGACCACTCTCGGAGCACTGTGTACAGTTCCAGTCTCTATTTCCCTCAGTTAGACCACACTTGGAGCACTGTGCTCAGTTCTGGTCTCCATATCCCTTGGTTAGACCACACTCGGAGCACTGTGTACAGTTCTTCTCTCCATATACCTTGTATAGACCACACTTGGAGCACTGTGCAGAGTTCTTCTCTCCATATACCTTGTATAGACCAGACTTGGAGCACTGTGCACAGTTCTGGTCTCCATATCCCTTGGTTAGACTACACTCGGAGCACTGTGTACAGTTCTGGTCTCCATATCCCTTGGTTAGACCACACTTGGAGCGCTGTGCACAGTTCCGGTCTCCATATCCCTCGGTTAGACCACACTCGGAGCACTGTGTACAGTTCTTCTCTCCATATACCTTGTATAGACCACACTTGGAGCACTGTGCAGAGTTCTGCTCTCCATATCCCTTGGTTAGACCACACTTGGAGCACTATGTACAGTTCTGCTCTCCATATATCTTGTATAGACCACACTCACAGCACTGTGCTCAGTTCTGGTCTCCATATCCCTCGGTTAGACCACACTCGGAGCACTGTGCACAGTTCCAGTCTCCATATCCCTCGGTTAGACCACACTCTGAGCACTGTGTACAGTTCCGGTCTCCATATCCCTCGGTTAGACCACACTCGGAGCACTGTGCACAGTTCCAGTCTCCATATCCCTCGGTTAGACCACACTCTGAGCACTGTGTACAGTTCTGGTCTCCATATCCCTCGGTTAGACCACACTCTGAGCACTGTGTACAGTTCTGGTCTCCATATCCCTCGGTTAGACCACACTCGGAGCACTGTGCACAGTTCTGGTCTCCATATCCCTCGGTTGGACCACACTCGGAGCACTGTGCACAGTTCTGATCTCCACATTATAAAAAGGATATCGGGACACTGGAGAAGTTGCAAAAGCAGATTTACTGGAATGATACCAGAACTGAGAGGTTATAACTATCAGGAAAGATTGACCAGGCTGGGGCTCTTTTCTCTAGAAAAGAGAAGGCTGAGGGGGGACCTGATAGAGGTCTTTAAGATTATGAAAGGGGTTCGATCGGGTAGACGTAGAGAAGGTGTTTCCATTTGCGGACGAGACCAGAACTAGGGGGGGCATCAATATAAGACGGTCACTAATAAATCCAATGGGGGAATTCAGGAGAACCGTCTTTCCACAGAGAGTGGGGAGAATGTGGGACTCGCTCCCACAGGGAGTGGTTGAGGTGAATAGTATTGATGTATTTAAGAGGGGGGAGCTGGATAAAGACAAGAGGGAGAAAGGAATAGAAGGATATGGTGATGGGGGTGAGATGGAGAGGGGGTGGGGGGGGGTGCTCATGGGAGCAGATGGGCCGAATGGTCTGTCTCTTTGCTGTATATTCCACGTAGAACGAGGTATTGTTGGACAGTCTCTGAGCAGCACTGGGTTGGCCGTGGGGAGGGGGCTGAAAATCCGAGGACCCGAGGCGGGGACAGAAACGTGGGATGAAATTCTTTCCACGAGGCTTTCATTCCCCTCCGGGAGGCCGATCGACTGTGGGTGGCTGCGCGGAGGTGACAACCGGAAGCAACAGTGGGTGGGGGGGGTGGGGGGGGTGGGGGGGTGCGGGGACCGGGAGGCAGAACTTTCTGGGATGAATGCCGGGCCCTGTTTTACGGCTCGTCTGCGCCCGGGTTGAGCATGGCCTCCAGTCCAAACTCCCAAGCCAAATAGACAAAGCAGGGGACTTCGCAAATCCAGCGGTGATAGGCAGTGCAGAGGTCATCGTTCCATCGCTTAGCGTCGAAACGCGCCCCCTTGGTGACACAGTGCTCCACTCCCGGATTGTTCGGCTCCCCCCTGGCCCAAAACCTGTCGAGAAAGATCACGTTCGCAACCTCAGTGTCATATTTAACCCCCCCACCGCGAGGAGATGCCGACCACATGTCCGCACCGTCACTGAACCCGCCTGTTTCCACCTCCGTGACATCACCCCGACTCCGCCCCCGCCTCGGCTCATCGGCAACTGAAACCCTCACCCGTGCCTTCGTTCCCCTCGAGACTCGACTATCCCGACGCTCTCCCGGCTGCTTTCTCCCACATTCCGCCCTCCCCAAACTCCAGCTCATCCCAAAACTCACCCCGTGTCCTAACTCTCACCGAGTCCCGTTCACCCGTCTCCCCCCTGTGCTCGCTGACCTTCACCGGCTCCCGGTCCGGTAACACCTCGATTATAAAATTCTCATCCTCGTTTTCAAATCACTCCATGGACCCTCACTCCCCCCTCCCTATCTCAGTAACCTCCTCCAGCCCCTACACCCCTCCCTATCTCTGTAACCTCCTCCAGCCATTACACCCCTCCCTATCTCTGCAACCTCCTCCAGCCCCTACACCCCTCCCTATCTCTGTAACCTCCTCCAGCCCCCTACAACCCTCCCTATCTCTGTAACCTCCTCCAGCCCCTACAACCCTCCCTATCTCTGTAACCTCCTCCAGCCCCCTACAACCCTCCCTATCTCTGTAACCTCCTCCAGCCCCTACAACCCTCCCTATCTCTGTAACTTCCTCCAGCCCCCTACAACCCTCTGAGATCTCTGTGCTCCTCCAATTCCGATTTCTTGAGCATCCCCCGATTTTCCGAGTCACCTTCTGTTCCGCATGCTCTATTGAAACAGCCTCGGATGTTCGGTTACATTTAACGCACTACACAAACAGAACTTGTGGTTGTTGTTGTGTTACGGAGGCCCCAGTTCAGCGGGAATCCTGGGAATGTCGATTGATGTTTCCATTCCTTACGCGGCCATCATCGGGAAGGCCCTCGTTCCTCGCCCATCACCTGCACGTTGGTGTTGAACGGGAGTCTGGGCACTAGGCCGGGAACCCAGCCAGGGCGTTTCCTGCTGTGTGCGTGCATGTGTGTGAGGGCCTCGGTCCCACACGGAGTGCGAGCAGGCTAACTCAGCACTAGGCCGGGATTGCAGCCTGGGACTTTCCTGCTCCGTGTGTATGTGTGTGGGCCTTGGCTCCCACACGGAGTGCAAGCAGGCTAACTCAGCACTAGGCCGGGATTGCAGCCTGGGACTTTCCTGCTCCGTGTGTATGTGTGTGGGCCTTGGCTCCCACACGGAGTGCGAGCAGGCTAACTCAGCACTAGGCCGGGATTGCAGCCTGGGACTTTCCTGCCCTGCCATGGCAACTCACCCGGTCACTAAGGGATCCCCGTTCACCCAGCGGTAAACACCATCAACATGCAGGTCAGTTAGCCCAATCCAACGCTTCTCAAAATCCAGGTTTGCTATGAAGTCCTGGAATTAAATAGAGAGAGGAAAACTCAGTGAAACCACTGGCGGTGCCCACCTGGGATCTGTGCGAAGATCCACAATCTCTTCCCGTTCTCAGATTGTTTTTTAACTTCATGAAAAATTATTCATGCACAAAAAAAAACCCACCAGAATATTGGCCTACCTCCAATCTGGGGCCTCTCTAGCCCCCTCGCACACTCCTGTATCTGGGGAGGTCTCTCTAACCCCCCTCTCTCTCTCCTGTATCTGGGGAGGTTCCTCTAACCCTGCCCCCCTCTCTCACTCCTGTATCTGTGGAGGTCCCTCTAAACCCTCTCTCTCTCTCTCCTGTATCTGGGGGGGTCCCTCTAACCCCTCTCTCACACTCCTGTATCTGGGGGGGTCCCTCTAACACCCCTCCCTCACACTCCTGTATCTGGGGAGGTCCCTGTAACCCCCTCTCTCTCACACCCCTGTATCTGGGAGGTCCCTCTAACCCCTCTCTCACACTCCTGTATCTGCAGAGGTCCCTCTAACACCCCTCTCTCACACACCTGTACCTGGGGAGCTCCCTCTAACACCCCTCTCTCACACTCCTGTATCTGGGGAGGACCCTCTAACACCCCTCTCTCACACTCCTGTATCTGGGGCGGTCCCTCTAACCCCTCTCTCTCTCTCTCCTGTATCTGGGGAGGTTCCTCTAACCCTGCCCCCCTCTCTCACTCCTGTATCTGGGGAGGTCCCTCTAACCACCACACGCCCCACCCCCTCATCTCACACTCCTATAACCAGCAAGGTCCTCTAATCCCTTCTCTCACATTCCCTCGGTACTGACCCTCCGAAAGTGCGGTCCTCCTTCAGTACTGACCCTCCGACAGTGCGGCACTCCCACAGTTTTGACCCTCCGACAGTGCGGCACTCCCTCAGTACTGACCCTCCGACAGTGCGGCACTCCCTCAGTACTGACCCTCCGACAGTGCGGCACTCCCTCAGCACTGACCCTCGGACTGTGCGGCATTCCCTCAGTACTGACCCTCCGACAGTGCGGCACTCCCTCAGTACTGACCCTCCGACAGTGCGGCACTCCCTCAGTACTGGCCCTCCGACAGTGCGGCGCTCCCTCAGTACTGACCCTCCGACAGTGCGGCGCTCCCTCAGTACTGACCCTCCGACAGTGCGGCGCTCCTTCAGTACTGACCCTCCGACAGTGCGGCGCTCCCTCAGTACTGACCCTCCGACAGTGCGGAGCTCCCTCAGTACTGACCCTGTGACAGTGTGGCACTCCTTCAGTACTGACCCTCCGACAGTGCGGCACTCCCTCAGTGCTGACCGTCTGACAGTGCGGAGCTCTCTCAGTACTGACCCTGTGACAGTGTGGCACTCCCTCAGTACTGACCCTCTGACAGTGTGGCACTCCCTCAGTACTGACCCTGTGACAGTGTGGCACTCCTTCAGTACTGACCCTCAGACAGTGCGGAGCTCCCTCAGTACTGACCCTCCGAGCGTGCAGAGCTCCCTCAGTACTGACCCTCCGAGCGTGCAGAGCTCCCTCAGTACTGACCCTGTGACAGTGTGGCACTCCCTCAGTACTGACTCTCCGACAGTGCAGAGCTCCCTCAGTACTGACCCTGTGACAGTGTGGCACTCCCTCAGTACTGACCCTCCGACAGTGCGGCGCTCCCTCAGTACTGACTCTCCGACAGTGCGGCGCTCCCTCAGTACTGACCCTCCGACAGTGCGGCGCTCCCTCAGTACTGACCCTCCGACAGTGCGGCGCTCCCTCAGTACTGACCCTCTGACAGTGCGGCATCGCTCAGTCCTAGCGAACGGGGAGCATCGGGCCTGGTTTATGAGGCTCGAGTCTTGGGAGTGGGGCCTGACCCCCAATGGCCTTTTGACCCCAAGCGCTGCCGGGTGAGGCGAGACCTATATGACGTGAGGCCAAAGCGGAGGAAACCAATCCTTTCTGAGGCAGCCTGGGGGATCAACAAGGCCCGAGGCTTCTACCTGACCAGTGAGGTAGGCCGAGAGTGACAACACGTACGGGACAGTGAGAGGTAGCTGTGATAGGTCAGGTGTGTGCTACCATGACCGGAGAGGACGTACTTTGACCCTACCTGTTCACCTGGGGTCTTCACGATGACGAGGGTGGCATTAAGCCTGGCACAGGATTTGTTGGCGTTGAACCAATCAGTTAGGTTTGTTGAGAAGTAATAGCAAGTCTTGTTGTACACTGACCAGCCACTGGGACAGGCAATGCTGCATCCATCTAGTCCGGACGTCAAGAAACAAGTCAACAGGAGAATGCAGGCAATTCACCACAACAACTTGCATTTATATAGCAACTTTAACGTAGTAGAAAACCTCCCGGGGTGCTTCACGGGGTCGGGGGGGGGGGGGTTCAATTCGAGAAAATTAACCCACTTGCCCGACGGAATCCGTCAAACGCCTTCAACATTCACTCCCTCCGCCACCAGGTGCAGCAGAGCGAAACCATCTGCAAGATGCACTGCAGCAAGCCGGCCCAGGCCGCTTCGACAGCGCCGCCCAAACCCGCCACCTCTCCCGCCTCGAAGGGCAAGGGCAGCGGGTGCTTGGGAGCACCACCGCCTGCAAGCTCCCCTCCGAGCCGCACGCCGCCCCGACCCGGAACTGTATCGGCCCTTCCCTTCGCCGTCGCTGGGTCACAATCCCATAACTCCCGTGCTAACCGCACTCTGGGTGCGCCGGCCCCACACGGGCTGCAGCGGTTCAAGAAGACGGATCACCTTCTCGAGGGGCATTAAGGGAGGCGGGGGGGGGGGGGGGCGATGACAAAATGCCGGTCCTGGCCAGCAACGCCTGGCTCCCGAGAATGAACAAAACCCACCCGCAAAACCTCACGCAATTTGAGATCGGAAGAACGAAAAGGAGACCTGTTCTCGAATTGCGGGAGGGGGGTTGCGGGAACGGCGGGTGATTGGAGAGGGGAGATCCACGGCCCAGCTCCCACCTCTCATGCCTCCTTCGGCACGTGGCATTGACCGGATGGAGCTCTCATACTTACTGTCAATCGCACTGTTCAACAATTTCCGAGCACCAGCAACAGTTCGGCCGTGACTGTGGTTGATTTGCGTGAGGTTCGCGAGCAGATTGCTGTAGCCTTGTCTGAGCTGGTTGCTAGTTCTCTGCAATCCCTGGTAAGTTTGGTTAAGGACAATGGTTTTGTGCAGGAGGTAAATCAGGCCTAGAGGTCGGGGGGGGGGGGGGGGGGTGGGTGGGGGAGGGAGGGAGGTGGGGAGTGGAGGGTAAAGTTCACGGTCAACACCGAGGTGACAACCTTCTGCCATGCCGTGCCCGCGACCGAGAATTGAGAGCTACAACCCGTAACGGGGGCGCAAAGACGCGCGTTAGGGGTTTGCCACCGACTTGGGGGTGGCGGGGGAAGGCGAGGGGGTAAGGGAGTGTTCGTAATCTGTCTCGGTAAGTCTCGCGCCGTCCAGCTCCCAAAAAATAAAATAGCCGGTGGCTTTCTCCAAAACCGAACCCCAGATAAAACCCTCCGATTCCCTCCTCGTCTCCACACCCCCCCCCCCCACCGCCCGCCAATCCCCTCATACCCTCCTCCGCATCCCCCTTCCCTGCACCCCCCCCCCAACCCCTCGCTCCCTCCTCCTGCTCTCTCGCCTCCGAGTAGGAGAGTGTAAAGTGACAACTTACCAGGGAGCATAACTGAAATGGTAATGATGGTGAACACCCCAGAGAGGATATTAAAGGACCAGCGCCTCATGAACTCTGACAAAAAAGCAGGAGAGAGGCATGGATCGGGGACAGCTCCGAGTTTCGTTACTGCCCTTTTACACAGTCTACAAATGATCATTCCGCTAACATTCCTTCATCCCCAAACCGTGGGACTCCTCATTGTCCAGTGCGAACATTGTGAAACACCGCCCCCCACCCCCCCCCCCGTGCTCCGCGGCTGTTTACGATTTGTTACCTGTGAAATTCATATGGTCGGTCACTCAGCCTAGCCACGCCTCACGTCTGTGCAGGTAATCGGCACCCCGGTCTGCGTCAGTCACTGCGTGATCCTCCGGGGCGCTGCCTCACATCCACTGTCGGTGCAGGCTCGCTCTCGCCCAAGAGTCCAGGTGAATCGGCCGGCAGTCCGCGATTCGGGAGCAGCCCCTGTCGCCACCGGATTGACGTCGTTTACAACCGATTTCTTCAAACTCAGCTGTGATGCAGCAGAACACAGTCACGGGGTTAGATACAGAGTAAAGCTCCCTCTACACTGGAGGAGGTTACAGACATAGGGAGGGTTGTAGGGGCTGGAGGAGGTTACAGAGATAGGGAGGGTTGTAGGGGCTGGAGGAGGTTCCAGAGATAGGGAGGGTTGTAGGGGCTGGAGGAGGCTACAGAGATAGGGAGGGTTGTAGGGGCTGGAGGAGGTTACAGAGATAGGGAGGGTTGCAGGGGCTGGAGGAGGCTACAGAGATAGGGAGGGTTGTAGGGGCTGGAGGAGGTTACAGAGATAAGGAGGAGGGAGCGAGGGGCCATGGAGGGATTTGAAAACGAGGATGAGAATTTTTAAATCGAGGTGTTACCGGACCGGGAGCCGGTAGAGGTCAGCGAGCACAGGGGGTGACGGGTGAACGGGACTCGGTGAGTGTTCGGACACAGGGGCGGGAAGCAGCAAGAGTTTTGGGATGAGCTGAAGATTACGGAGGGTGGAATGTTGGAGAAAGCAGCTGGGAGAGCGTCGGGAATGGTCAAGTCTGGAGATGACGAGAGCACAGATGAGGGTTTCAGCAGTCGATGAGCTGAGACGGGGACGGAGCCGGGAGATATTTAGGGAGGTGGGAACGGGCGGTGTTGGTGACAGCACGGATATGTGGTCGGAATCTCAGTATCTACCCGGAGAGCAACCCCAGATTCTCCAATTCAGCTCGGTGACTGTGACGGGGATGGGCGAGGGGTGGAGGGACCCCCGTGTCACCCTCGCTGGACCCTCACGGAGAGCCGCAGTCCCATCGTCGTGACTCGGAGCCGTCCCCCCATCACTCTACCCTCCACACCCCGGTCGATCAGTGACCTCCGTCTCTCCTCCTCCCTCGACCCAGACGATCCCCCCCTCCCCGACTCCTCTCCTCTCCTCTCCCTCGACCCAGACGATCCCCCCCTCCCCGACTCCTCTCCTCCCTCGACCCAGACGATCCCCCCCCCTCCCCGACTCCTCTCCTCCCTCGACTCAGGCGATCCCCCCCTCCCCGACTCCTCTCCTCCCTCGACCCAGACGATCCCCCCCTCCCCGACTCCTCTCCTCTCCCTCGACCCAGACGATCCCCACCCCCGACTCCTCTCCTCTCCCTCGACCCAGACGATCCCCCCCCCCCCTCCCCGACTCCTCTCCTCCCTCGACTCAGGCGATCCCCCCCCCTCCCCGACTCCTCTCCTCCCTCGACTCAGGCGATCCCCCCCTCCCCGACTCCTCTCCTCCCTCGACCCAGACGATCCCCCCCTCCCCGACTCCTCTCCTCTCCCTCGACCCAGACGATCCCCACCCCCGACTCCTCTCCTCTCCCTCGACCCAGACGATCCCCCCCCCCTCCCCGACTCCTCTCCTCCCTCGACTCAGGCGATCCCCCCCTCCCCGACTCCTCTCCTCCCTCGACCCAGACGATCCCCCCCTCCCCGACTCCTCTCCTCTCCCTCGACCCAGACGATCCCCACCCCCGACTCCTCTCCTCTCCCTCGACCCAGACGATCCCCCCCCCCTCCCCGACTCCTCTCCTCCCTCGACTCAGGCGATCCCCCCCTCCCCGACTCCTCTCCTCCCTCGACCCAGACGATCCCCCCCTCCCCGACTCCTCTCCTCTCCCTCGACCCAGACGATCCCCACCCCCGACTCCTCTCCTCTCCCTCGACCCAGACGATCCCCCCCCCCTCCCCGACTCCTCTCCTCCCTCGACTCAGGCGATCCCCCCCCTCCCCGACTCCTCTCCTCCCTCGACCCAGACGATGCCACCCTCCCCGACTCCGCTCCTGAACGGATGTCTGCAGCCTGAGGGGTAAATTCCCCGCTGAGGTCTTGCAGCCTCTCTCTCTCTCTCTGTCCCGAGGGTCTGTGGTGTGAGGTGAGGTGAGGTTTCCCGGGGAAGGCTGGGACAGTCTGCGGTGTCGGCTCTCCCGTGTGTTCTGTTATTTTGTCCTGGAGAATCCTTCATTCCGCTCACCGTCCACCTTCACATCACTTGGTACATTTGTGTTAAAATCAATAACACATTGAACTCCGAAACACTGGAGATAGACACAGGGCTGGTGTGTTCACCCTCACACTCTCTCCCTCTCTCTCTCTGTCTCTCTCTCTTTCTGTCTGTCTTTCTGTCTGTCTTTCACTTTCTCTCTTTCTCTCTCTCTTTCTGTCTGCCTTTCACTTTC
>NW_027141258.1:0-100000 GCF_036365525.1 Heterodontus francisci | reverse complement strand
AACACTATCACAATGCTGATGTTATTGGATTATTTACCCTCCGGCCTAGACGAACCATCCTGAGGCTTGAGTTCAGATCCCACAGCAGCAGCTGGGGAGAATTTAAATTGCTGCAATGGTTCCAACAGAGAAGGAGGCCGTTCGGCCCCTCGTGTCCGTGCCAGCCCTCTGCGAGAGCACCTCGCCCAGTCCCACTTCCCCCGCCCTTTCTCCGCAGCCCTGCAAATCTTTTCTCGTCATTTAATTGCCTGATTCCCTTTTGAAAGCCGTGACTGAATCTGCCTCCACCTCGCTCTCGGGCGGCTCATTCCTGATCTGAACCGCTCCCTGCGTCAAAAAGATTTCCCCTCGGGTCGCCTCCGCTTGTTTTGCCAATCGCTTCAAATCGGTGCCCTCTGCTTCCCGACCCTTCACCAATGGGAACAGTCTCTCCCTGTCTACTCTGTCCAGACCCCTCCTCACTTTGAACCTCTCGATCAAATCTCCTCTCAACTTTGACTGACTTTCGCCCCGTCCCTCACCTCCAGATATACGGTGCTCGGTTGGCAAAATATTGGTCGGAATTCACTGAGAACTATCGCGGTTGATCGCCAATTAAATTGGGAACATCGGACTCTCCCTGCGGCCACCGTGAGATCCTGCTTGTTGTAAATTGTGTGAGAGTCTCCAGTCCTGTGTTACAGCCACGTGGTAGACGCAGTTCAGACCAGCTTCACACGACGGATTCCTGGGATGAGTGGGTTATCTCATGAGGATCTTTTTGAGGGGAATTGACAGGGTGGATGCTGAGAGGATGTGTCCCCTTGTGGGAGAGACTAGAACCAGCAAACACATTTAAAATAAGTTCTCCGATTTAAGACAGAGGTGAGGAGAAATATTTTCTCTCAGAAATCTTTGGATTTCACTTCCCCAGTGAGCAGTGGAGTTTGGGTCATTGAATATATTCAAGGCTGAGTTAGACAGATATTTGATCGACAAGGGAGTCGAGGGTGATGAGGGACTGACAGGGAAGTGGAGTTGAACACACAGTCAGATCCACCATGATCTTATTGAGTGACGGAGCAGTCTCGAAGGGCGAGACTCTGAGCTGCATTAACCATCTTGGCATTATTATTGTATTCACCAACTGATGATGTCGGCCTGACCTCAATCAGGTCCCTCCTCAGCCTTCTCTGCTCTAAGGAAAACAACCCGAGCCTATCCAGTCTCTCTTCATAGCTGAAATGCTCCAGCCCAGGTAACATCCTGGTGAATCTCCTCTGCACCCTCTCCAGTGCAATCACATCCTTCCCATAGTGTGGTGACCAGAACTGTACACAGTACTCCAGCTGTGGTCTAACTAGTGTTTTATACAGCTCCATCATAACCTCCCTGCTCTTACATTCTATGCCTCGGCTAATAAAGGCAAGTATCCCATATGCCTTCCTAACCACCTTATCTACCTGTGCTGCTGCCTTCAGTGATCTATGGACAAGTACACCAAGGTCCCTCTGACCCTCTGTACTTCCTAGAGTCCGACCATCCATTGTATATTCCCTTGCCTTGTTAGTCCTCTCAAAATGCATCACCTCACACTTCTCAGGATTAAACTCCGTTTGCCACTGCTCCGCCCATCTTACCAGCCCATCTATATCATCCTGTAATCGAAGGCTTTCCTCCTCACTATTTACAACACCACCAATTTTCGTGTCATCTGCGAACTTACTGATCATACCTCCGATATTCACATCTGAATCATTAATGTACACTACAAACAGCAAGGGTCCCAGCACCGATCCCTGTGGTACACCACTGGTCACAGGCTTCCACTCGCAAAAACAAACCTCGACCATCACCCTCTGCCTCCTGTCACTAAGCCAATTTTGGATCCAATTTGCCAAATTGCCCTGGATCCCATGGGCTCTTACCTTCTTAACCAATCTCCCATGTGGGACCTTATTAAAAGCCTTACTGAAGTCCATGTAGACTACATCAACTGCTTTACCCTCATCTACACACCTAGTCACCGTCTCAAAAAATTCAATCAAGTTAGTTAGACACGATCTCCCCCTGACAAAGCCATGCTGACTATCCCTGATTAATCCCTGCCTCTCCAAATGGAGATTAATCCTGTCTCTCAGAATTTTTTCCAATAGTTTCCCTACCATTGATGTTAGACTCACCGACCTGTAATTACCTGGTTTATCCCTGCTACCCTTCTTGAATAATGGTACCACATTCACTGTCCTCCAGTCCTCTGGTACCTCTCCTGTGGCCAGAGAGGATTTGAAAATTTGTGTCAGAGCCCCTGCTATCTCCTCCCTTGCTTCACATAACATCCTGGGATACATCTCATCCGGTCCTGGGGATTTATCCACTTTTAAGCCCATTAAAACAGCTAATATTTCCTCCCTTTCAATGCTAATATGTTCAAGTATATCACAATCGCCCTCCCTGATCTCTACAACAACATTGTCCTTCTCCATAGTGAACACAGATGAAAAGTAATCATTTAAAACCTCACCGATGTCCTGTGGCTCCACGTACGTCTGCTGGTCTGATCAGAACATGAGAAATAGGAGCAGGAGGAGGCTATTCAGCCCTTCGATACTGTTCCACCATTCAGTATTCAGTACCCATACTTCACATTGCACTCCTCAATCCAGCAGCTCCCCTCAGTACTGACCCTCCGACAGTGCGGCGCTCCCTCAGTACTGACCCTCCGACAGTGCGGCGCTCCCTCAGTACTGACCCTCCGACAGTGCGGCACTCCCTCAGTAATGACCCTCCAACAGTGCGGCACTCTCTCAGTACTGACCCTCCGACAGTGCGGCACTCCCTCAGTACTGACCCTCCGACACTCCCTCAGTACTGACCCTCCGACAGTGTGGCACTCCCTCAGTACTGAACCTCCCACAGTGCAACACTTCCTCAGTACTGACCTTCCGACAGTGTGGCACTCCCTCAGTACTGACCCTCCGACAGTGCGGCACTCCCTCAGTACTGACCTTCCGACAGTGTGGCACTCCCTCAGTACTGACCCTCCGACAGTGCGGCACTCCCTCAGTACTGACCTTCCGACAGTGCGGCACTCCCTCAGTACTGACGCTCCGACAGTGTGGCACTCCCTCAGTACTGACCCTCCGACAGTGCGGCACTCCCTCAGTACTGACCTTCCGACAGTGTGGCGCTCCCTCAGTACTGACCCTCCGACAGTGCGGCACTCCCTCAGTACTGACCCTCCGACAGTGCGGCACTCCCTCAGTACTGACCCTCCGACAGTGCGGCACTCCCTCAGTACTGACCCTCCGACAGTGCGGCGCTCCCTCAGTACTGACCCTCCGACAGTGCGGCGCTCCCTCAGTATTGACCCTCCGACAGTGCGGCACTCCCTCAGTACTGACCCTCCGACAGTGCGGCACTCCCTCAGTACTGACCCTCCGACAGTGCGGCACTCCCTCAGTACTGACCCTCCGACAGTGCGGCACTCCCTCAGTACTGACCCTCCGACAGTGTGACACTCCCTCAGTACTGACCCTCCGACAGTGCGGCGCTCCCTCAGTACTGACCCTCCAACAGTGCGGCACTCCCTCAGTACTGACCTTCCAACAGTGCGGCACTCCCTCAGTACTGACCCTCTGACAGTGCGGCACTCCCTCAGTACTGACCCTCCGACAGTGCGGCACTCCCTCAGTACTGACCCTCCGACAGTGCGGCACTCCCTCAGTACTGACCTTCCGACAGTGCGGCGCTCCCTCAGTACTGACCCTCCGACAGTGCAACACTCCCTCCGACAGTGCAACACTCCCTCAGTACTGACCTTCCGACAGTGTGGCGCTCCCTCAGTACTGACCCTCCGACAGTGCGGCGCTCCCTCAGTACTGACCCTCCGACAGTGCGGCACTCCCTCTGTACTGACCCTCTGACAGTGCAGCACTCCCTCAGTACTGACCCTCCGATCGTGCACACTCCCTCTGTATTGGGAACTGTCGAGTTTGGGACCTGGGATAATGGAGGTTTGAACACAGGCCCTGGTAATTCAGAAACTGGGAATGAAGCTCCCGGAAGTACAGCTGGGAATTGTCAACATGAAATGAAGGACAGACCAGGATCACGGATTGGAATCTTTGACACAGGATTTTATTCTCAATGATTTTGAGAATGCATTTGCTTCACAGAAAACCCGGTACGAGCGGGAAGTCCTAACATCCATCAGACATCCCCATGCACCACTTCAAGGAGGAATTCTCAGTGTTATGTTAGTGAAAGAAAAGGTTTCAGACATTGGAGAGAAGCAGAGGAGTTGTGAATGTTAACACAGATCGAGTGGGGTCTCTCAGTCTGGGCATCGCCTCGAGTTTGGTGTCTGGAAACCAGTCACCTCCGAGGCAGTTTGTTGTTTGCACTGATGTGACTCCTGGCTCAACCCAATGGGGTGTCAGCTGATTGTTAGCCTTTTGAGAATAGAGGTTTCAGCCAGTCAAATCCACCCTTCAGGATTGAAAAAAAGTGTTGGCAGATGCAAAATGATCAGTTTGAGCCAGCTGGCCTTGAGAATCACTTCGTAATCACAAAGGAAGTCCTCAATCATCCCCTGCAGTTCCGTCTCCAGCTCGCTGATGAGATTCTCACTCTCCGTCATCACCTCCTTCAGATTCTTCTGCAATTGGCAATTCAGGTCATTTCGCCCTCTTCTCGAGGATTTCCCTCATCAAAGCTGGCCTGGTCATTAAGGTGCGGAAGGGGTCATCCGCATCACGCTTCTGAACACCAATCAGAGCACAGGGGTTACATACAGAGTAAAGCTCCCTCTACACTGTCCCCCATCAAACACTCCCAGGACAGGTACAGTACGGGGGTTAGATACAGAGTAAAGCTCCCTCCACACTGTCCCCCATCAAACACTCCCAGGATAGGTAGAGTACGGGGGTTAGATACAGAGTAAAGCTCCCTCTACACTGTCCCCCATCAAACACTCCCAGGACAGGTACAGTACGGGGGTTAGATACAGAGTAAAGCTCCCTCCACACTGTCCCCCATCAAACACTCCCAGGACAGGTACAGTACGGGGGTTAGATACAGAGTAAAGCTCCCTCTACACTGTCCCCCATCAAACACTCCCAGGACAGGTACAGCACGGGGGTTAGATACAGAGTAAAGTTCCCTCTACACTGTCCCCATCAAACACTTCCAGGACAGGTACAGTACAGGGGTTAGATACAGAGTAAAGCTCCCTCTACACTGTCCCCCATCAAACACTCCCAGGACAGGTACAGCACGGGGGTTAGATACAGAGTAAAGCTCCCTCTACACTGTCCCCATCAAACACTCCCAGGACAGGTACAGTACGGGGGTTAGATACAGAGTAAAGCTCCCTCTACACTGTCCCCCATCAAACACTCCCAGGACAGGTACAGTACGGGGGTTAGATACAGAGTAAAGCTCCCTCTACACTGTCCCCCATCAAACACTCCCAGGACAGGTACAGTACGGGGGTTAGATACAGAGTAAAGCTCCCTCTACACTGTCCCCCATCAAACACTCCCAGGCCCCCATCAAACACTCCCAGGACAAGTACAGTACGGGGGTTAGATACAGAGTAAAGCTCCCTCTGCACTGTCCCCATCAAACACTCCCAGGACAGGTACAGCACTGGGATTGGCTGGTCAATTTGGAGCACTTCCTGCCAGCAATCAGGGGGAGCAGCTGCACCAATTGCAGAGTGGAGAGTGGAAGAACTGCAAAGAGGTGACTATCGAGTGGAGACAGCTGCATTTACTGTGGAACTGTTGCACTTTTTCAACGATTAAGAAGACCTGCAAGTCATTTTGGAGAGGTGGGTGTTGGAGCACCAGAGAACTGTTGGTTGTTTGGACTGTTGGGGGAGGGAGGAGGCACCGGAAGATCCAGGGGTGGGGCTGCCAAATTCTATCGGGAGCCCCTGTACTAGCTCTTGTGTTTATCTGCCATCCTGCACAAAAGGGGCTCCCTCCCCACCCCCAGCTGTGTGGCTCGGGACGGCTGGAGCTGCCCGGCTGAAGAAAATCCTTATACAACAACAGAAAAGGGAGAGAACCGGGCGGCTCTAGCCGTCCCGGGCGAAGAACCCTCCCCTAACTGGAAGATTGAACTGTAGACTCTGCAGGAAGGTGCTCCAACCACCAAGTGAACTGTAACATCCTCGCAGCTGTTCTCTCTCTTCCATCACTCGGCCACCTATCCTCTCCTCTCCTTGTCCTTTTCAACCCTATCCTCCTCTATTCCCATCCCCACCTCCCCCATCATATTGTTTGTGTTAAAGAAAACTGTCGTGTGCTTTGTTTCTTGGGGGTGGGCATAGCTCTGCGACCCCATGGCAAGCCCCTCTTCGCCGGTGGCGGGGCCTTCCCGTTCATATGCTGCTGCGGCTGCTGTAGCTGCACCTGTTGCCCCGTCACCATTTGCTTTATTAACATCGAAGCATGGGGTCAAGAGCTACGTCCACCCGAACATGACTATCGAGGCATGCGTGAAAGCAATGGCCGAGGTTGTCGGCCCTTCGGCCATTGTTGCAGCCTCTAAAATGTACGGGAAGGCAGTGTTGTTCCTGAGGACCGAGCGGGCGGTGTCCCTGGCTCTGAACAAGGGGCTCACCGTGGGCGGGACCTTTCTGCCAGTGGACCCCCTGGAGGCCACTGCGCAAAGGCTCATTCTATCCAATGTCCCGCCCTTCATTCCTGGTGAGCTCCTCCTTCCCCACCTGCACCATCTGGGGGAGGTAAAGACGGGGCTCACCCCAGTCCCGCTCGGTCTTCGGGAGAACAGCCTCCGACACGTGTACTCCTTGCGCCGCCAGTTATTCATGCAGCTGGCGCGGGAGGAGGTGACAGAGGGCCACTTTTATGTAGAATTCCAGGGGACGGCCGACCGCGTCTTCTGGACCTTGGACGGGGTGCGGTGCCATGTCTGTAGGGAGGTGGGGCATGTTCGTAAGAACTGCCCCAACCTCCCGGCTGCCAACTCCAATTCGGCGGCCCAGGGTGGCACCGCTGCACCTCCTCCCACCTCCCCTACACTGCGCTGGACTGTGGGAGGGGGAACTGAGGACACGCCCCCTTCCCGCCCCCCCCCCCCCCCCACATATCTGGCGAGTTGACGTGATCAATTGTGGACCTTCTCCCGAGAAGTAAAGGTGCCAGAGTACAGCAGTCTTGTAATAAATCTGGATCTGTGGTGTCTCACCGTGACAGTCATGGACTGACTTACATTCGGCGAGGGGTTTCATATGACACTGGGATTCTGATCGTGAGGGAGTGCCGCACTCCCAGACATTCAGAAGCTCCATCTCTTTGGTGTCCAATATTTATTGATCAAAATCGTTTTTTTTAAATCAGCTGATCGATGTATTATCGGAGTGTTTGTGGGATCTTGCTGTGCGTTCCGTACATTCCAACAGCCAGCACACTTGGAGAAAGGCACTGGAGAAATGGAATTCTGACTTTGGGTGTGAAATACAAACTGCAGCAGATCAGAGACGCAGCGTCTGACTGATTAACACTTCAAACATCTCTCCAATGGAAGGAGATAAATGGATTCCTGGTCCCCGGCCCCTCTCCCCGGGCCAGTGCACATTCCCCAAACTCCTGGTTGTGTCGGTTGCCGGGCTGCTCAGTCACTGAGTGTAGGTGTCAGGGCGTCCCGCAGTCTGTTGCAGTGATGGAGCAGGGTGTGAGCGGAGCTCCTCGGACTGACCACACTGCCCGTTCCAGACAGCGTGGCTTTCTGTTCCATACGCTGACACATGACGGAGAGCTTCTCACAAGATCTCAACGAAATCAGCACCTGGGCAGGGGGAGACATTTAAACAATGCACAGTCAGTCAGGGGCATGGGGAACCCTCTAACCCCTCTCTCACACTCCTGTATCTGGGGAGGTCCCTCTAACCTCTCTCTCACACTCCTGTATCTGGGGAGGTCCCTCTAACCCTCTCTCTCACACTCCTGTATCTGGGGAGGTGCCTCTAACCCCCTCTCTCACACTCCTGTATCTGGGGAGGTGCCTCTAACCCCCTCTCTCACACTCCTGTATCTGGGGAGGTGCCTCTAACCCCCTCTCTCTCACGCTCCTGTATCTGGGGAGGTCCCGCTAAACCCCTCTCTCACACTCCAGTATCTGGGGAGGTGCCTCTAACCCCTCTCTCTCACGCTCCTGTATCTGGGGAGGTCCCTCTAACCCCTCTCACACACTCCAGTATCTGGGGAGGTGCCTCTAACCCCTCTCTCTCACGCTCCTGTATCTGGGGAGGTGCCTCTAACCCCTCTCTCTCACACTCCTGTATCTGGGGAGGTCCCTCTAACCCCTCTCTCACACTCCTGTATCTGGGGAGGTCCCTCTAACCCCTCTCTCACACTCCAGTATCTGGGGAGGTGCCTCTAACCCCTCTCTCTCATGCTCCTGTATCTGGGGAGGTCCCGCGAAACCCCTCTCTCTCTCACTCCTGTATCTGCATAGGTCCCTCTAACTCCCTCTCTCTCTCACTCCTGTATCTGGGGAGGTCCCTCTAACTCCCTCTCTCACACCTGTATCTGGGGAGGTGCCTCTAACCCCCTCTCTCACACTCCTGTATCTGGGGCGGTCCCTCTAACCCCCTCTCTCACACTCCTGTATCTGGGGAGGTCCCTCTAGCCCCCTTCTCTCTCACGCTCCTGTATCTGCGGAGGTCCCTCTAGCCCCCTCTCTCTCTCACACTCCTGTATCTGGGGAGGTCCCTCTAGCCCCCTTCTCTCTCACAGTCCTGTATCTGGGGAGGTGCCTCTAACCCCCTCTCTCTCACACTCCTGTATCTGGGGAGGTCCCTCTAGCCCCCTTCTCTCACACTCCTGTATCTGGGGAGGTCCCTCTAGCCCCCTTCTCTCTCACAGTCCTGTATCTGGGGAGGTCCCTCTAACCCCCTCTCTCTCACACTCCTGTATCTGGGGAGGTCCCTCCAGCCCCCTTCTCTCTCACAGTCCTGTATCTGAGGAGGTGCCTCTAACCCCCTCTCTCACTCCTGTATCTGGAGAGGTGCCTCTAGCCCCTCTCTCTCTCTCACGCTCCTGTATCTGGGGAGGTGCCTCTCGCCCCTCTCTCTCTCTCACACTCCTGTATCTGGGGAGGTGCCTCTAGCCTCTCTCTCTCTCTCTCACACTCCTGTATCTGGGGAGGTCCCTCTAACCCCCTCTCTCTCACGCTCCTGTATCTGGGGAGGTGCCTCTAACCCCCTCTCTCTCACGCTTCTGTATCTGGGGAGGTGCCTCTCGCCCCTCTCTCTCTCTCACGCTCCTGTATCTGGGGAGGTGCCTCTAGCCCCTCTCTCTCTCTCACACTCCTGTATCTGGGGAGGTGCCTCTTGCCTCTCTCTCTCTCTCACACTCCTGTATCTGGGGAGGTTCCTCTAACCCCCTCTCTCTCTCTCGCTCCTGTATCTGTGGAGGTGCCTCCAGCCCCTCTCTCACACTCCTGTATCTGGGGAGGTGCCTCTTGCCCCTCTCTCTCTCTCTCACACTCCTGTATCTGGGGAGGTCCCTCTAATCCCCTCTCTCTCTTGCTCCTGTATCTGGGGAGGTGCCTCTAGCCCCTCTCTCTCTCTCACACTCCTGTATCTGGGGAGGTGCCTCTCGCCCCTCTCTCTCTCACTCCTGTATCAGCGGAGGTCCCTCTAGCCCCCTTCTCTCTCTCACTCCTGTATCTGGGGAGGTGCCTCTAGCCCCCTTCCCTCTCACTCCTGTATCTGGGGAGGTGCCTCTAGCCCCCCTCTCTCTCACAGTCCTGTATCTGCGGAGGTCCCTCTAGCCCCCCTCTCTCTCACACTCCTGTATCTAGGGAGGTGCCTCTAACCCCTCTCTCTCACACTCCTGTATCTGGCGAGGTGCCTCTGACCCCCCTCTCTCACACTCCTGTATCTGGGGAGGTGCCTCTAACCCCTCTCTCTCACACTCCTGTATCTGGGGAGGTCCCTCTAGCCCCCTTCTCTCACACTCCTGTATCTGGGGAGGTCTCTCTAGCCCCCTTCTCTCTCACAGTCCTGTATCTGGGGAGGTCCCTCTAACCCCCTCTCTCTCACAGTCCTGTATCTGAGGAGGTGCCTCTAACCCCCTCTCTCACTCCTGTATCTGGAGAGGTGCCTCTAGCCCCTCTCTCTCTCTCACGCTCCTGTATCTGGGGAGGTGCCTCTCGCCCCTCTCTCTCTCTCACACTCCTGTATCTGGGGAGGTCCCTCTAACCCCCTCTCTCTCACGCTCCTGTATCTGGGGAGGTGCCTCTAACCCCCTCTCTCTCACGCTCCTGTATCTGGGGAGGTGCCTCTCGCCCCTCTCTCTCTCTCACGCTCCTGTATCTGGGGAGGTGCCTCTCGCCCCTCTCTCTCTCTCACGCTCCTGTATCTGGGGAGGTGCCTCTCGCCCCTCTCTCTCTCTCACGCTTCTGTATCTGGGGAGGTGCCTCTCGCCCCTCTCTCTCTCTCACGCTCCTGTATCTGGGGAGGTGCCTCTAGCCCCTCTCTCTCTCTCACACTCATGTATCTGGGGAGGTGCCTCTTGCCTCTCTCTCTCTCTCACACTCCTGTATCTGGGGAGGTTCCTCTAACCCCCTCTCTCTCTCTCGCTCCTGTATCTGGGGAGGTTCCTCTAACCCCCTCTCTCTCTCGCTCCTGTATCTGGGGAGGTGCCTCCAGCCCCTCTCTCACACTCCTGTATCTGGGGAGGTGCCTCTCGCCCCTCTCTCTCTCTCACGCTCCTGTATCTGGGGAGGTGCCTCTTGCCCCTCTCTCTCTCTCTCACACTCCTGTATCTGGGGAGGTCCCTCTAACCCCCTCTCTCTCTTGCTCCTGTATCTGGGGAGGTGCCTCTAGCCCCTCTCTCTCTCTCACACTCCTGTATCTGGGGAGGTGCCTCTCGCCCCTCTCTCTCTCACTCCTGTATCAGCGGAGGTCCCTCTAGCCCCCTTCTCTCTCTCACTCCTGTATCTGGGGAGGTGCCTCTAGCCCCCCTCTCTCTCACAGTCCTGTATCTGCGGAGGTCCCTCTAGCCCCCCTCTCTCTCACACTCCTGTATCTAGGGAGGTGCCTCTAACCCCTCTCTCTCACACTCCTGTATCTGGCGAGGTGCCTCTGACCCCCCTCTCTCACACTCCTGTATCTGGGGAGGTGCCTCTAACCCCTCTCTCTCACACTCCTGTATCTGGCGAGGTGCCTCTGACCCCTCTCTCTCTCTCACTCCTGTATCTGGGGAGGTGCCACTCTCTTCCCTCTCAATGATTTTCATCATTTCTGCTGAAGACCCAGGGCCCTTCCTGCTTCCCCAAGTCCCCTCCACCTCCCCCACACTGTACACCCCTCCCGGCACTCACCTCTCGTACCTGGGGCCACTGTGACATGGCCCGTAGCGCTGCCAGGGCTGCCTCCCTCACGCAGGCCTGGCTGTCTCGGCAGGCCAGCTCCAGGAGGTGTTGGGGGGCTCCAGCCCGCAGTAGGCCTCGGCCCAGCTGGCCTGAGCCTGAGCCCAGGTTGCCCAGGGCAGAGGCCGCGTTTCGCCGGGTCCTAGGCCTCGGGTCATCCAGCAGTCCCACGATCCTGGGCAGGGCTGGGACCAGGGCGGCCTGTGCTTGCGGGGCCGAGCCTGCCCTGTAGGCCGCGTTGCCAGCAGCAAAGCTGGCCGAGCCCCTGACTGCGGGGTCGTCGTCCCACAGCCGTTCCAGCACCTTCTCCAGCAGCCGGTCCCCGCCCTGGCCCTGGCCAAGCAGCTTGCCCGCTAGGCCGCAGGCTTTGGCCCTCACCGACTTGTCGTGGTGATCCAGGGCCTGTTGCAGGGGCTGGTAGGACAGGCCGGGCCCGCCCAGGGTGGCGGTCAGGAAGGGCAGGTTTTGTCCTGAAGCCCTGGCCACCTGACCCAGGAGGGACAGCAGCTCGGCGATCGTGGGGGTCTCCTGGGACTGCAGGAGGGCGCTGAGGTAGGCTGAGGCCTCGCCCGGGTGCCACGAGCTGACAAACTGGTCCACAAACGCTTCGCCGCTCAGTGTCAACCGACAAAGCAGGCTCACCGGGATCTCGGCCAAGGGCAGAGGCAGACGATGCAGAATCACCTGGGAGAGAGACAGGGGGATGCGGGGAGAGAGAGAGAGGAAGAGAAACGCAGAGGTGGGGAGACAGACAGACAGACACACAGAGGTGTGGGAGAAGAGAGGGAAAGAGAGAGACCGAGACATCAAGAAAGATTCAGGGGGCAGAGAGTGGGACAGACAGACAGAGGTACGGGAGAGAGAGAGAGACGGGGGAGAGGTGAGGGGCAAGAAAGTGACAGTGAGGAAAAGAGACACCAAGAAAGATTTGGGGGAGAGAGAGAGGCAGAGATGAGAGTGGGGAGAGGGGAGGAAGAGAAAGGGAGAAGGAGAGACAGAAAGGGAGAGAGAAGAGAGATGCTGTTAAAATATTACAAGAATGCATTTGATCAGTAGACACACTAGAGCTGCAGTCTCCCCACAGGGCGAACGCAAATCATCAGAGATATTGGTTCAATGACCGTCATGTGTGTGTGTGTGAGAGAGGGAGAGTGTCTCTGTGTGAGTGTGTGTGTGTGAGAGAGGGAGAGTGTCTCTGTGTGAGTGTGTGTCTCTGAGAGAGGGAGAGTGTCTCTGTGTCAGTGTGTGTCTCTGAGAGAAGGAGAGTGTCTCTGTGTCAGTGTGTGTGTCTGAGAGAGGGAGAGTGTCTCTGTGTCAGTGTGTGTCTCTGAGAGAGGGAGAGTGTCTCTGTGTCAGTGTGTGTCTCTGAAAGAGGGAGAGTGTCACTGTGTCAGTGTGTGTCTCTGAGAGAGGGAGAGTGTCTCTGTGTCAGTGTGTGTATCTGAGAGAGGGAGAGTGTCTCTGTGTCAGTGTGTGTATCTGAGAGAGGGAGAGTGTCTCTGTGTCAGTGTGTGTGTCTCTGAGAGAGGGAGAGTGTCTCTGTGTCAGTGTGTGTGTCTGAGAGAGGGAGAGTGTCTCTGTGTCAGTGTGTGTGTCTGAGAGAGGGAGAGTGTCTCTGTGTCAGTGTGTGTGTCTGAGAGAGGGAGAGTGTCTCTCTGTCTGAGTGTGTGTCTCTGAGAGAGGGAGAGTGTCTCTGTGTCAGTGTGTGTCTCTGAGAGAGGGAGAGTGTCTCTGTGTCAGTGTGTGTCTCTGAGAGAGGGAGAGTGTCTCTCTGTGTGAGTGTGTCTCTGAGAGAGGGAGAGTGTCTCTCTGTGTGTGAGTGTGTGTCTGAGAGAGGGAGAGTGTCTCTCTGTGTGAGTGTGTCTCTGAGAGAGGGAGAGTGTCTCTCTGTGAGTGTGTGTCTCTGAGAGAGGGAGAGTGTCTCTCTGTGTGAGTGTGTGTCTCTGAGAGAGGGAGAGTGTCTCTCTCTGTCAGTGTGTGTCTCTGAGAGAGGGAGAGTGTCTCTCTGTGAGTGTGTGTCTCTGAGAGAGGGAGAGTGTCTCTCTGTGTGAGTGTGTGTCGCTGAGAGAGGGAGAGTGTCTCTCTGTGTGAGTGTGTGTCTCTGAGAGAGGGAGAGTGTCTCTGTGTCAGTGTGTGTGTCTGAGAGAGGGAGAGTGTCTCTGTGTGAGTGTGTGTCTCTGAGAGAGGGAGAGTGTCTCTGTGTGAGTGTGTGTCTCTGAGAGAGGGAGAGTGTCTCTGTGTCAGTGTGTGTGTCTGAGAGAGGGAGAGTGTCTCTGTGTGAGTGTGTGTCTCTGAGAGAGGGAGAGTGTCTCTGTGTCAGTGTGTGTGTCTGAGAGAGGGAGAGTGTCTCTGTGTCAGTGTGTGTGTCTGAGAGAGGGAGAGTGTCTCTGTGTCAGTGTGTGTATCCGAGAGAGGGAGAGTGTCTCTCTGTGTCAGTGTGTGTGTCTGAGAGGGAGAGTGTCTCTGTGTGAGAGTGTCTCTGAGAGAGGGAGAGTGTCTCTCTCTGTGTGAGTGTGTGTATCCGAGAGAGGGAGAGTGTCTCTCTGTGTCAGTGTGTGTGTCTGAGAGAGGGAGAGTGTCTCTGTGTCAGTGTGTGTGTCTGAGAGAGGGAGAGTGTCTCTGTGTCAGTGTGTGTGTCTGAGAGAGGGAGAGTGTCTCTGTGTCAGTGTGTGTGTCCGAGAGAGGGAGAGTGTCTCTGTGTCAGTGTGTGTGTCTGAGAGAGGGAGAGTGTCTCTCTGTCAGTGTGTGTGTCTGAGAGAGGGAGACTGTCTCTGTGTCAGTGTGTGTGTCTGAGAGAGGGAGAGTGTCTCTGTGTGAGTGTGTGTGTCTGAGAGAGGGAGAATGTCTCTGTGTCAGTGTGTGTGTCCGAGAGAGGGAGAGTGTCTCTGTGTCAGTGTGTGTGTCTGAGAGAGGGAGAGTGTCTCTCTGTGTGAGTGTGTGTATCCGAGAGAGGGAGAGTGTCTCTCTGTGTCAGTGTGTGTGTCTGAGAGGGAGAGTGTCTCTGTGTGAGAGTGTCTCTGAGAGAGGGAGAGTGTCTCTCTCTGTGTGAGTGTGTGTATCCGAGAGAGGGAGAGTGTCTCTCTGTGTCAGTGTGTGTGTCTGAGAGAGGGAGAGTGTCTCTGTGTCAGTGTGTGTGTCTGAGAGAGGGAGAGTGTCTCTGTGTCAGTGTGTGTGTCTGACAGAGGGAGAGTGTCTCTGTGTCAGTGTGTGTGTCTGAGAGAAGGAGAGTGTCTCTGTGTCAGTGTGTGTGTCCGAGAGAGGGAGAGTGTCTCTGTGTCAGTGTGTGTGTCTGAGAGAGGGAGAGTGTCTCTCTGTCAGTGTGTGTGTCTGAGAGAGGGAGAATGTCTCTGTGTCAGTGTGTGTGTCTGAGAGAGGGAGAGTGTCTCTGTGTCAGTGTGTGTATCCGAGAGAGGGAGAGTGTCTCTGTGTGAGTGTGTGTGTCTGAGAGAGGGAGAATGTCTCTGTGTCAGTGTGTGTGTCTGAGAGAGGGAGAGTGTCTCTGTGATTGTGTGTCTGAGAGGGAGAGTGTCTCTGTGTGAGTGTGTGTGTCTGAGAGAGGGAGAGTGTCTCTGTGTGTGAGTGTGTGTGTCTGAGAGAGGGAGAGTGTCTCTGTGTCAGTGTGTGTGTCTCTGTGTCAGTGTGTGTGTCTGAGAGAGGGAGAATGTCTCTGTGTCAGTGTGTGTGTCTGAGAGAGGGAGAGTGTCTCTGTGTGAGAGTGTCTCTGAGAGAGGGAGAGTGTCTCTGTGTCAGTGTGTGTGTCTGAGAGGGAGAGTGTCTCTGTGTGAGAGTGTCTCTGAGAGAGGGAGAGTGTCTCTCTCTGTGTGAGTGTGTGTCTCTGAGAGAGGGAGAGTGTCTCTGTGTCAGTGTGTGTGTCTGAGAGAGGAAGAGTGTCTCTGTGTGTGAGTGTGTGTGTCTGAGAGAGGGAGGGTGTCTCTGTGTCAGTGTGTGTGTCTGAGAGAGGGAGAATGTCTCTGTGTCAGTGTGTGTGTCTGAGAGAGGGAGAGTGTCTCTGTGTCAGTGTGTGTGTCTGAGAGAGGGAGAATGTCTCTGTGTCAGTGTGTGTCTCTGAGAGAGGGAGAGTGTCTCTGTGTGAGAGTGTCTCTGAGAGAGGGAGAGTGTCTCTGTGTCAGTGTGTGTATCTGAGAGAGGTAGAGTGTCTCTGTGTGAGAGTGTCTCTGAGAGAGGGAGAATGTCTCTGTGTCAGTGTTTGTCTCTGAGAGAGGGAGTGTCTCTGTGTGAGAGTGTCTCTGAGTGAGGGAGAGTGTCTCTGTGTCAGTGTGTGTCTGAGAGAGGGAGAGTGTCTCTGTGTGAGTGTGTGTATCTGAGAGGGAGAGTGTCTCTGTGTGAGTGTGTGTCTCTGAGAGAGGGAGAGTGTCTCTGAGAGAGGGAGAGTGTCTCTGAGAGAGGGAGAGTGTCTCTGAGAGAGGGAGAGTGTCTCTGAGAGAGGGAGAGTGTCTCTCTGTGTGAGTGTGTGTCTCTGAGAGAGGGAGAATGTCTCTGTGTCAGTGTGTGTGTCTGAGAGAGGGAGAGTGTCTCTCTGTGAGTGTGTGTCTCAGAGAGGGAGAGTGTCTCTCTGTGAGTGTGTGTGTCTCTGAGAGAGGGAGAGTGTCTCTGTGTCAGTGTGTCTCTGAGAGAGGGAGAGTGTCTCTGTGTGAGTGTGTGTCTCTGAGAGAGGGAGAGTGTCTCTCTGTGTGAGTGTGTGTCTCTGAGAGAGGGAGAGTGTCTCTGTGTCAGTGTGTCTCTGAGAGAGGGAGAGTGTCTCTCTGTGTGAGTGTGTGTATCCGAGAGAGGGAGAGTGTCTCTCTGTGTCAGTGTGTGTGTCTGAGAGAGGGAGAGTGTCTCTGTGTCAGTGTGTGTGTCTGAGAGGGAGAGTGTCTCTGTGTGAGAGTGTCTCTGAGAGAGGGAGAGTGTCTCTCTCTGTGTGAGTGTGTGTATCCGAGAGAGGGAGAGTGTGTGTCTGAGAGAGGGAGAGTGTCTCTGTGTCAGTGTGTGTGTCTGAGAGAGGGAGAGTGTCTCTGTGTCAGTGTGTGTGTCTGAGAGAGGGAGAGTGTCTCTGTGTCAGTGTGTGTGTCCGAGAGAGGGAGAGTGTCTCTGTGTGAGTGTGTGTGTCTGAGAGAGGGAGAGTGTCTCTCTGTGTGAGTGTGTGTATCCGAGAGAGGGAGAGTGTCTCTCTGTGTCAGTGTGTGTGTCTGAGAGAGGGAGAGTGTCTCTGTGTCAGTGTGTGTGTCTGAGAGGGAGAGTGTCTCTGTGTGAGAGTGTCTCTGAGAGAGGGAGAGTGTCTCTCTCTGTGTGAGTGTGTGTATCCGAGAGAGGGAGAGTGTCTCTCTGTGTCAGTGTGTGTGTCTGAGAGAGGGAGAGTGTCTCTGTGTCAGTGTGTGTGTCTGAGAGAGGGAGAGTGTCTCTGTGTCAGTGTGTGTGTCTGAGAGGGAGAGTGTCTCTGTGTCAGTGTGTGTGTCTGAGAGAGGGAGAGTGTCTCTGTGTCAGTGTGTGTGTCCGAGAGAGGAAGAGTGTCTCTGTGTCAGTGTGTGTGTCTGAGAGAGGGAGAGTGTCTCTCTGTCAGTGTGTGTGTCTGAGAGAGGGAGAATGTCTCTCTGTCAGTGTGTGTGTCTGAGAGAGGGAGAGTGTCTCTGTGTCAGTGTGTGTATCCGAGAGAGGGAGAGTGTCTCTGTGTGAGTGTGTGTGTCCGAGAGAGGGAGAATGTCTCTGTGTCAGTGTGTGTGTCTGAGAGAGGGAGAGTGTCTCTGTGATTGTGTGTCTGAGAGGGAGAGTGTCTCTGTGTGAGAGTGTCTCTGAGAGAGGGAGAGTGTCTCTGTGAGAGTGTCTCTGAGAGAGGGAGAATGTCTCTGTGTCAGTGTGTGTCTCTGAGAGAGGGAGAGTGTCTGTGTGTGTGAGTGTGTGTGTCTGAGAGAGGGAGAGTGTCTCTGTGTGTGAGTGTGTGTGTCTGAGAGAGGGAGAGTGTCTCTGTGTCAGTGTGTGTGTCTGAGAGAGGGAGAGTGTCTCTGTGTGTGAGTGTGTGTGTCTGAGAGAGGGAGAGTGTCTCTGTGTCAGTGTGTGTGTCTGAGAGAGGGAGAATGTCTCTGTGTCAGTGTGTGTGTCTGAGAGAGGGAGAGTGTCTCTCTGTGAGTGTGTGTGTCTCTGAGAGAGGGAGAGTGTCTCTGTGTCAGTGTGTGTGTCTGAGAGGGAGAGTGTCTCTGTGTGAGAGTGTCTCTGAGAGAGGGAGAGTGTCTCTCTCAGTGTGAGTGTGTGTCTCTGAGAGAGGGAGAGTGTCTCTGTGTCAGTGTGTGTGTCTGAGAGAGGGAGAGTGTCTCTGTGTGTGAGTGTGTGTGTCTGAGAGAGGGAGAGTGTCTCTGTGTCAGTGTGTGTGTCTGAGAGAGGGAGAATGTCTCTGTGTCAGTGTGTGTGTCTGAGAGAGGGAGAGTGTCTCTGTGTCAGTGTGTGTGTCTGAGAGAGGGAGAATGTCTCTGTGTCAGTGTGTGTGTCTGAGAGAGGGAGAGTGTCTCTGTGTGAGAGTGTCTCTGAGAGAGGGAGAGTGTCTCTGTGTCAGTGTGTGTGTCTGAGAGGGAGAGTGTCTCTGTGTGAGAGTGTCTCTGAGAGAGGGAGAGTGTCTCTGTGTGAGTGTGTGTCTCTGAGAGAGGGAGAATGTCTCTGTGTCAGTGTTTGTCTCTGAGAGAGGGAGTGTCTCTGTGTGAGAGTGTCTCTGAGAGAGGGAGAGTGTCTCTGTGTGAGTGTGTGTATCTGAGAGGGAGAGTGTCTCTGTGTGAGTGTGTGTCTCTGAGAGAGGGAGAGTGTCTCTGAGAGAGGGAGAGTGTCTCTGAGAGAGGGAGAGTGTCTCTCTGTGTGAGTGTGTGTCTCTGAGAGAGGGAGAATGTCTCTGTGTCAGTGTGTGTGTCTGAGAGAGGGAGAGTGTCTCTGAGAGAGGGAGAGTGTCTCTCTGTGTGAGTGTGTGTCTCTGAGAGAGGGAGAGTGTCTCTGTGTGAGAGTGTCTCTGAGAGAGGGAGAGTGTCTCTGTGTCAGTGTGTGTATCTGAGAGGGAGAGTGTCTCTGTGTGTGTGTGTGTCTCTGAGAGAGAGAGAGTGTCTCTGTGTGAGTGTGTGTCTCTGTGTGAGTGTGTGTCTCTGAGAGAGGGAGAGTGTCTCTGAGAGAGGGAGAGTGTCTCTGAGAGAGGGAGAGTGTCTCTGAGAGAGGGAGAGTGTCTCTGAGAGAGGGAGAGTGTCTCTGAGAGAGGGAGAGTGTCTCTGAGAGAGGGAGAGTGTCTCTGAGAGAGGGAGAGTGTCTCTGTGTGAGTGTGTGTATCTGAGAGGGAGAGTGTCTCTGTGTGAGTGTGTGTCTCTGAGAGAGAGAGAGAGAGAGTGTCTCAGAGAGAGGGAGAGTGTCTCTGAGAGAGGGAGAGTGTCTCTGAGAGAGGGAGAGTGTCTCTGAGAGAGGGAGAGTGTCTCTGAGAGAGGGAGAGTGTCTCTGAGAGAGGGAGAGTGTCTCTGACAGAGAGGGAGAGTGTCTCTGACAGAGAGGGAGAGTGTCTCTCTGTGTGATTGAGTGTAACTGAGAGAGGGAGAGTGTCTCTAAATGAGTGTGTGTCTCTGTGTGAGTGTGTGTCTCTGAGAGAGGGAGAGTGTGTGTGTGTGAGGGAGAGTGTGTGTGTGTGAGTGTGTGTCTCTGAGAGAGGGAGAGTGTCTCTGTGTGAGTGTGTGTCTCTGAGAGAGGGAGAGTGTCTCTCTGTGTCAGTGTGTGTCTCAGAGAGGGAGAGTGTCTCTCTGTGTGAGTGTGTCTCAGAGAGGGAGACTGTCTCTGTGAGTGTGTCTCTGAGAGAGGGAGAGTGTCTCTGTGTGAGTGTGTGTATCTGAGAGAGGGAGAGTGTCTGTGTGAGTGTGTGTCTCTGAGAGAGGGAGAGTGTCTCTGTGTCAGTGTGTGTGTCTGAGAGAGGGAGAGTGTCTCTGTGTCTCTGTGTCAGTGTGTGTGTCTGAGAGAGGGAGAGTGTCTCTGTGTCAGTGTGTGTGTCTGAGAGGGGGAGAGTGTCTCTGTGTCAGTGTGTGTGTCCGAGAGAGGGAGAGTGTCTCTGTGTCAGTGTGTGTGTCTGAGAGAGGGAGAGTGTCTCTCTGTGTGAGTGTGTGTATCCGAGAGAGGGAGAGTGTCTCTCTGTGTCAGTGTGTGTGTCTGAGAGAGGGAGAGTGTCTCTGTGTCAGTGTGTGTGTCTGAGAGGGAGAGTGTCTCTGTGTGAGAGTGTCTCTGAGAGAGGGAGAGTGTCTCTCTCTGTGTGAGTGTGTGTATCCGAGAGAGGGAGAGTGTCTCTCTGTGTCAGTGTGTGTGGCTGAGAGAGGGAGAGTGTCTCTGTGTCAGTGTGTGTGTCTGAGAGAGGGAGAGTGTCTCTGTGTCAGTGTGTGTGTCTGAGAGAGGGAGAGTGTCTCTGTGTCAGTGTGTGTGTCTGAGAGAGGGAGAGTGTCTCTGTGTCAGTGTGTGTGTCTGAGAGAGGGAGAGTGTCTCTGTGTCAGTATGTGTGTCCGAGAGAGGGAGAGTGTCTCTGTGTCAGTGTGTGTGTCTGAGAGAGGGAGAGTGTCTCTCTGTCAGTGTGTGTGTCTGAGAGAGGGAGAGTGTCTCTGTGTGTGAGTGTGTGTGTCTGAGAGAGGGAGAATGTCTCTGTGTCAGTGTGTGTGTCTGAGAGAGGGAGAGTGTCTCTGTGTGAGAGTGTCTCTGAGAGAGGGAGAGTGTCTCTGTGTCAGTGTGTGTGTCTGAGAGGGAGAGTGTCTCTGTGTGAGAGTGTCTCTGAGAGAGGGAGAGTGTTCTCTCTGTGTGAGTGTGTGTCTCTGAGAGAGGGAGAGTGTCTCTGTGTCAGTGTGTGTGTCTGAGAGAGGGAGAGTGTCTCTGTGTCAGTGTGTGTGTCTGAGAGAGGGAGAGTGTCTCTGTGTCTCTGTGTCAGTGTGTGTGTCTGAGAGAGGGAGAGTGTCTCTGTGTCAGTGTGTGTGTCTGAGAGGGGGAGAGTGTCTCTGTGTCAGTGTGTGTGTCCGAGAGAGGGAGAGTGTCTCTGTGTCAGTGTGTGTGTCTGAGAGAGGGAGAGTGTCTCTCTGTGTGAGTGTGTGTATCCGAGAGAGGGAGAGTGTCTCTCTGTGTCAGTGTGTGTGTCTGAGAGAGGGAGAGTGTCTCTGTGTCAGTGTGTGTGTCTGAGAGGGAGAGTGTCTCTGTGTGAGAGTGTCTCTGAGAGAGGGAGAGTGTCTCTCTCTGTGTGAGTGTGTGTATCCGAGAGAGGGAGAGTGTCTCTCTGTGTCAGTGTGTGTGGCTGAGAGAGGGAGAGTGTCTCTGTGTCAGTGTGTGTGTCTGAGAGAGGGAGAGTGTCTCTGTGTCAGTGTGTGTGTCTGAGAGAGGGAGAGTGTCTCTGTGTCAGTGTGTGTGTCTGAGAGAGGGAGAGTGTCTCTGTGTCAGTGTGTGTGTCTGAGAGAGGGAGAGTGTCTCTGTGTCAGTATGTGTGTCCGAGAGAGGGAGAGTGTCTCTGTGTCAGTGTGTGTGTCTGAGAGAGGGAGAGTGTCTCTCTGTCAGTGTGTGTGTCTGAGAGAGGGAGAGTGTCTCTGTGTCAGTGTGTGTATCCGAGAGAGGGAGAGTGTCTCTGTGTGAGTGTGTGTGTCTGAGAGAGGGAGAATGTCTCTGTGTCAGTGTGTGTGTCTGAGAGAGGGAGAGTGTCTCTGTGATTGTGTGTCTGAGAGGGAGAGTGTCTCTGTGTGAGAGTGTCTCTGAGAGAGGGAGAGTGTCTCTGTGTGAGAGTGTCTCTGAGAGAGGGAGAATGTCTCTGTGTCAGTGTGTGTCTCTGAGAGAGGGAGAGTGTCTCTGTGTGTGAGTGTGTGTGTCTGAGAGAGGGAGAGTGTCTCTGTGTGTGAGTGTGTGTGTCTGAGAGAGGGAGAGTGTCTCTGTCAGTGTGTGTGTCTGAGAGAGGGAGAGTGTCTCTGTGTGTGAGTGTGTGTGTCTGAGAGAGGGAGAATGTCTCTGTGTCAGTGTGTGTGTCTGAGAGAGGGAGAGTGTCTCTGTGTGAGAGTGTCTCTGAGAGAGGGAGAGTGTCTCTGTGTCAGTGTGTGTGTCTGAGAGGGAGAGTGTCTCTGTGTGAGAGTGTCTCTGAGAGAGGGAGAGTGTTCTCTCTGTGTGAGTGTGTGTCTCTGAGAGAGGGAGAGTGTCTCTGTGTCAGTGTGTGTGTCTGAGAGAGGGAGAGTGTCTCTGTGTGTGAGTGTGTGTGTCTGAGAGAGGGAGAGTGTCTCTGTGTCAGTGTGTGTGTCTGAGAAAGGGAGAATGTCTCTGTGTCAGTGTGTGTGTCTGAGAGAGGGAGAATGTCTCTGTGTCAGTGTGTGTGTCTGAGAGAGGGAGAGTGTCTCTGTGTCAGTGTGTCTCTGAGAGAGGGAGAGTGTCTCTGTGTCAGTGTGTGTGTCTGAGAGGGAGAGTGTCTCTGTGTGAGAGTTTCTCTGAGAGAGGGAGAGTGTCTCTGTGTGAGTGTGTGTATCTGAGAGAGTTAGAGTGTCTCTGTGTGAGAGTGTCTCTGAGAGAGGGAGAATGTCTCTGTGTCAGTGTTTGTCTCTGAGAGAGGGAGTGTCTCTGTGTGAGAGTGTCTCTGAGAGAGGGAGAGTGTCTCTGTGTCAGTGTGTGTGTCTGAGAGAGGGAGAGTGTCTCTGTGTGAGTGTGTGTATCTGAGAGGGAGAGTGTCTCTGTGTGAGTGTGTGTCTCTGAGAGAGGGAGAGTGTCTCTGAGAGAGGGAGAGTGTCTCTCTGTGTGAGTGTGTGTCTCTGAGAGAGGGAGAATGTCTCTGTGTCAGTGTGTGTGTCTGAGAGAGGGAGAGTGTCTCTGTGTGAGAGTGTCTCTGAGAGAGGGAGAGTGTCTCTCTGTGTGAGTGTGTGTCTCTGAGAGAGGGAGAGTGTCTCTGAGAGAGGGAGAGTGTCTATCTGTGTGAGTGTGTGTCTCTGAGAGAGGGAGAGTGTCTCTGTGTGAGAGTGTCTCTGAGAGAGGGAGAGTGTCTCTGTGTCAGTGTGTGTATCTGAGAGGGAGAGTGTCTCTGTGTGAGTGTGTGTCTCTGAGAGAGAGAGAGTGTCTCTGAGAGAGGGAGAGTGTCTCTGAGAGAGGGAGAGTGTCTCTGAGAGAGGGAGAGTGTCTCTGAGAGAGGGAGAGTGTGTGTGTGTGAGGGAGAGTGTGTGTGTGTGAGGGAGTGTGTGTGTGTGTGAGGGAGAGTGTGTGTGTGTGAGTGTGTGTCTCTGAGAGAGGGAGAGTGTGTGTGTGTGAGGGAGAGTGTCTCTGTGTGAGTGTGTGTCTCTGAGAGAGGGAGAGTGTCTCTCTGTGTCAGTGTGTGTCTCTGAGAGAGGGAGAGTGTCTCTCTGTGTGAGTGTGTCTCAGAGAGGGAGACTGTCTCTGTGAGTGTGTCTCTGAGAGAGGGAGAGTGTCTCTGTGTGAGTGTGTGTATCTGAGAGAGGGAGAGTGTCTGTGTGAGTGTGTGTCTCAGAGAAGGAGAGTGTCTCACTGTGTCAGTGTGTGTCTCAGAGAGGGAGAGTGTCTCTGTGTGAGAGTGTCTCTGAGAGAGGGAGAGTGTCTCTCTCTGTGTGAGTGTGTGTCTCTGAGAGAGGGAGAGTGTCTCTGTGTCAGTGTGTGTGTCTGAGAGAGAGAGAATGTCTCTGTGTGTGAGTGTGTGTGTCTGAGAGAGGGAGAGTGTCTCTGTGTCAGTGTGTGTGTCTGAGAGAGGGAGAATGTCTCTGTGTCAGTGTGTGTGTCTGAGAGAGGGAGAGTGTCTCTGTGTCAGTGTGTGTGTCTGAGAGAGGGAGAATGTCTCTGTGTCAGTGTGTGTGTCTGAGAGAGGGAGAGTGTCTCTGTGTGAGAGTGTCTCGGAGAGAGGGAGAGTGTCTCTGTGTCAGTGTGTGTGTCTGAGAGGGAGAGTGTCTCTGTGTGAGAGTGTCTCTGAGAGAGGGAGAGTGTCTCTGTGTGAGTGTGTGTCTCTGAGAGAGGGAGAGTGTCTCTGTGTCAGTGTGTGTGTCTGAGAGAGGGAGAGTGTCTCTGTGTGTGAGTGTGTGTGTCTGAGAGAGGGAGAGTGTCTCTGTGTCAGTGTGTGTGTCTGAGAGAGGGAGAATGTCTCTGTGTCAGTGTGTGTGTCTGAGAGAGGGAGAATGTCTCTGTGTCAGTGTGTGTGTCTGAGAGAGGGAGAGTGTCTCTGTGTCAGTGTGTGTGTCTGAGAGAGGGAGAATGTCTCTGTGTCAGTGTGTGTGTCTGAGAGAGGGAGAGTGTCTCTGTGTGAGAGTGTCTCTGTGTCAGTGTGTGTGTCTGAGAGGGAGAGTGTCTCTGTGTGAGAGTGTCTCTGAGAGAGGGAGAGTGCCTCTGTGTGAGTGTGTGTATCTGAGAGAGGTAGAGTGTCTCTGTGAGAGTGTCTCTGAGAGAGGGAGAATGTCTCTGTGTCAGTGTTTGTCTCTGAGAGAGGGAGTGTCTCTGTGTGAGAGTGTCTCTGAGAGAGGGAGAGTGTCTCTGTGTGAGTGTGTGTCTCAGAGAGGGAGAATGTCTCTGTGTCAGTGTGTGTGTCTGAGAGAGGGAGAGTGTCTCTCTGTGAGTGTGTGTCTCAGAGAGGGAGAGTGTCTCTCTGTGAGTGTGTGTGTCTCTGAGAGAGGGAGAGTGTCTCTGTGTCAGTGTGTCTCTGAGAGAGGGAGAGTGTCTCTGTGTGAGTGTGTGTCTCTGAGAGAGGGAGAGTGTCTCTCTGTGTGAGTGTGTGTCTCTGAGAGAGGGAGAGTGTCTCTGTGTCAGTGTGTCTCTGAGAGAGGGAGAGTGTCTCTCTCTGTGTGAGTGTGTGTATCCGAGAGAGGGAGAGTGTCTCTCTGTGTCAGTGTGTGTGTCTGAGAGAGGGAGAGTGTCTCTGTGTCAGTGTGTGTGTCTGAGAGAGGGAGAGTGTCTCTGTGTCAGTGTGTGTGTCTGAGAGAGGGAGAGTGTCTCTGTGTCTCTGTGTCAGTGTGTGTGTCTGAGAGAGGGAGAGTGTCTCTGTGTCAGTGTGTGTGTCTGAGAGGGGGAGAGTGTCTCTGTGTCAGTGTGTGTGTCCGAGAGAGGGAGAGTGTCTCTGTGTCAGTGTGTGTGTCTGAGAGAGGGAGAGTGTCTCTCTGTGTGAGTGTGTGTATCCGAGAGAGGGAGAGTGTCTCTCTGTGTCAGTGTGTGTGTCTGAGAGAGGGAGAGTGTCTCTGTGTCAGTGTGTGTGTCTGAGAGGGAGAGTGTCTCTGTGTGAGAGTGTCTCTGAGAGAGGGAGAGTGTCTCTCTCTGTGTGAGTGTGTGTATCCGAGAGAGGGAGAGTGTCTCTCTGTGTGAGTGTGTGTCTCTGAGAGAGGGAGAGTGTCTCTGTGTCAGTGTGTGTGTCTGAGAGAGGGAGAGTGTCTCTGTGTCAGTGTGTGTGTCTGAGAGAGGGAGAGTGTCTCTGTGTCTCTGTGTCAGTGTGTGTGTCTGAGAGAGGGAGAGTGTCTCTGTGTCAGTGTGTGTGTCTGAGAGGGGGAGAGTGTCTCTGTGTCAGTGTGTGTGTCCGAGAGAGGGAGAGTGTCTCTGTGTCAGTGTGTGTGTCTGAGAGAGGGAGAGTGTCTCTCTGTGTGAGTGTGTGTATCCGAGAGAGGGAGAGTGTCTCTCTGTGTCAGTGTGTGTGTCTGAGAGAGGGAGAGTGTCTCTGTGTCAGTGTGTGTGTCTGAGAGGGAGAGTGTCTCTGTGTGAGAGTGTCTCTGAGAGAGGGAGAGTGTCTCTCTCTGTGTGAGTGTGTGTATCCGAGAGAGGGAGAGTGTCTCTCTGTGTCAGTGTGTGTGGCTGAGAGAGGGAGAGTGTCTCTGTGTCAGTGTGTGTGTCTGAGAGAGGGAGAGTGTCTCTGTGTCAGTGTGTGTGTCTGAGAGAGGGAGAGTGTCTCTGTGTCAGTGTGTGTGTCTGAGAGAGGGAGAGTGTCTCTGTGTCAGTGTGTGTGTCTGAGAGAGGGAGAGTGTCTCTGTGTCAGTATGTGTGTCCGAGAGAGGGAGAGTGTCTCTGTGTCAGTGTGTGTGTCTGAGAGAGGGAGAGTGTCTCTCTGTCAGTGTGTGTGTCTGAGAGAGGGAGAGTGTCTCTGTGTCAGTGTGTGTATCCGAGAGAGGGAGAGTGTCTCTGTGTGAGTGTGTGTGTCTGAGAGAGGGAGAATGTCTCTGTGTCAGTGTGTGTGTCTGAGAGAGGGAGAGTGTCTCTGTGATTGTGTGTCTGAGAGGGAGAGTGTCTCTGTGTGAGAGTGTCTCTGAGAGAGGGAGAGTGTCTCTGTGTGAGAGTGTCTCTGAGAGAGGGAGAATGTCTCTGTGTCAGTGTGTGTCTCTGAGAGAGGGAGAGTGTCTCTGTGTGTGAGTGTGTGTGTCTGAGAGAGGGAGAGTGTCTCTGTGTGTGAGTGTGTGTGTCTGAGAGAGGGAGAGTGTCTCTGTCAGTGTGTGTGTCTGAGAGAGGGAGAGTGTCTCTGTGTGTGAGTGTGTGTGTCTGAGAGAGGGAGAATGTCTCTGTGTCAGTGTGTGTGTCTGAGAGAGGGAGAGTGTCTCTGTGTGAGAGTGTCTCTGAGAGAGGGAGAGTGTCTCTGTGTCAGTGTGTGTGTCTGAGAGGGAGAGTGTCTCTGTGTGAGAGTGTCTCTGAGAGAGGGAGAGTGTTCTCTCTGTGTGAGTGTGTGTCTCTGAGAGAGGGAGAGTGTCTCTGTGTCAGTGTGTGTGTCTGAGAGAGGGAGAGTGTCTCTGTGTGTGAGTGTGTGTGTCTGAGAGAGGGAGAGTGTCTCTGTGTCAGTGTGTGTGTCTGAGAAAGGGAGAATGTCTCTGTGTCAGTGTGTGTGTCTGAGAGAGGGAGAATGTCTCTGTGTCAGTGTGTGTGTCTGAGAGAGGGAGAGTGTCTCTGTGTCAGTGTGTCTCTGAGAGAGGGAGAGTGTCTCTGTGTCAGTGTGTGTGTCTGAGAGGGAGAGTGTCTCTGTGTGAGAGTTTCTCTGAGAGAGGGAGAGTGTCTCTGTGTGAGTGTGTGTATCTGAGAGAGTTAGAGTGTCTCTGTGTGAGAGTGTCTCTGAGAGAGGGAGAATGTCTCTGTGTCAGTGTTTGTCTCTGAGAGAGGGAGTGTCTCTGTGTGAGAGTGTCTCTGAGAGAGGGAGAGTGTCTCTGTGTCAGTGTGTGTGTCTGAGAGAGGGAGAGTGTCTCTGTGTGAGTGTGTGTATCTGAGAGGGAGAGTGTCTCTGTGTGAGTGTGTGTCTCTGAGAGAGGGAGAGTGTCTCTGAGAGAGGGAGAGTGTCTCTCTGTGTGAGTGTGTGTCTCTGAGAGAGGGAGAATGTCTCTGTGTCAGTGTGTGTGTCTGAGAGAGGGAGAGTGTCTCTGTGTGAGAGTGTCTCTGAGAGAGGGAGAGTGTCTCTCTGTGTGAGTGTGTGTCTCTGAGAGAGGGAGAGTGTCTCTGAGAGAGGGAGAGTGTCTATCTGTGTGAGTGTGTGTCTCTGAGAGAGGGAGAGTGTCTCTGTGTGAGAGTGTCTCTGAGAGAGGGAGAGTGTCTCTGTGTCAGTGTGTGTATCTGAGAGGGAGAGTGTCTCTGTGTGAGTGTGTGTCTCTGAGAGAGAGAGAGTGTCTCTGAGAGAGGGAGAGTGTCTCTGAGAGAGGGAGAGTGTCTCTGAGAGAGGGAGAGTGTCTCTGAGAGAGGGAGAGTGTGTGTGTGTGAGGGAGAGTGTGTGTGTGTGAGGGAGTGTGTGTGTGTGTGAGGGAGAGTGTGTGTGTGTGAGTGTGTGTCTCTGAGAGAGGGAGAGTGTGTGTGTGTGAGGGAGAGTGTCTCTGTGTGAGTGTGTGTCTCTGAGAGAGGGAGAGTGTCTCTCTGTGTCAGTGTGTGTCTCTGAGAGAGGGAGAGTGTCTCTCTGTGTGAGTGTGTCTCAGAGAGGGAGACTGTCTCTGTGAGTGTGTCTCTGAGAGAGGGAGAGTGTCTCTGTGTGAGTGTGTGTATCTGAGAGAGGGAGAGTGTCTGTGTGAGTGTGTGTCTCAGAGAAGGAGAGTGTCTCACTGTGTCAGTGTGTGTCTCAGAGAGGGAGAGTGTCTCTGTGTGAGAGTGTCTCTGAGAGAGGGAGAGTGTCTCTCTCTGTGTGAGTGTGTGTCTCTGAGAGAGGGAGAGTGTCTCTGTGTCAGTGTGTGTGTCTGAGAGAGAGAGAATGTCTCTGTGTGTGAGTGTGTGTGTCTGAGAGAGGGAGAGTGTCTCTGTGTCAGTGTGTGTGTCTGAGAGAGGGAGAATGTCTCTGTGTCAGTGTGTGTGTCTGAGAGAGGGAGAGTGTCTCTGTGTCAGTGTGTGTGTCTGAGAGAGGGAGAATGTCTCTGTGTCAGTGTGTGTGTCTGAGAGAGGGAGAGTGTCTCTGTGTGAGAGTGTCTCGGAGAGAGGGAGAGTGTCTCTGTGTCAGTGTGTGTGTCTGAGAGGGAGAGTGTCTCTGTGTGAGAGTGTCTCTGAGAGAGGGAGAGTGTCTCTGTGTGAGTGTGTGTCTCTGAGAGAGGGAGAGTGTCTCTGTGTCAGTGTGTGTGTCTGAGAGAGGGAGAGTGTCTCTGTGTGTGAGTGTGTGTGTCTGAGAGAGGGAGAGTGTCTCTGTGTCAGTGTGTGTGTCTGAGAGAGGGAGAATGTCTCTGTGTCAGTGTGTGTGTCTGAGAGAGGGAGAATGTCTCTGTGTCAGTGTGTGTGTCTGAGAGAGGGAGAGTGTCTCTGTGTCAGTGTGTGTGTCTGAGAGAGGGAGAATGTCTCTGTGTCAGTGTGTGTGTCTGAGAGAGGGAGAGTGTCTCTGTGTGAGAGTGTCTCTGAGAGAGGGAGAGTGTCTCTGTGTCAGTGTGTGTGTCTGAGAGGGAGAGTGTCTCTGTGTGAGAGTGTCTCTGAGAGAGGGAGAGTGCCTCTGTGTGAGTGTGTGTATCTGAGAGAGGTAGAGTGTCTCTGTGAGAGTGTCTCTGAGAGAGGGAGAATGTCTCTGTGTCAGTGTTTGTCTCTGAGAGAGGGAGTGTCTCTGTGTGAGAGTGTCTCTGAGAGAGGGAGAGTGTCTCTGTGTGAGTGTGTGTCTCAGAGAGGGAGAATGTCTCTGTGTCAGTGTGTGTGTCTGAGAGAGGGAGAGTGTCTCTCTGTGAGTGTGTGTCTCAGAGAGGGAGAGTGTCTCTCTGTGAGTGTGTGTGTCTCTGAGAGAGGGAGAGTGTCTCTGTGTCAGTGTGTCTCTGAGAGAGGGAGAGTGTCTCTGTGTGAGTGTGTGTCTCTGAGAGAGGGAGAGTGTCTCTCTGTGTGAGTGTGTGTCTCTGAGAGAGGGAGAGTGTCTCTGTGTCAGTGTGTCTCTGAGAGAGGGAGAGTGTCTCTCTCTGTGTGAGTGTGTGTATCCGAGAGAGGGAGAGTGTCTCTCTGTGTCAGTGTGTGTGTCTGAGAGAGGGAGAGTGTCTCTGTGTCAGTGTGTGTGTCTGAGAGAGGGAGAGTGTCTCTGTGTCAGTGTGTGTGTCTGAGAGAGGGAGAGTGTCTCTGTGTCTCTGTGTCAGTGTGTGTGTCTGAGAGAGGGAGAGTGTCTCTGTGTCAGTGTGTGTGTCTGAGAGGGGGAGAGTGTCTCTGTGTCAGTGTGTGTGTCCGAGAGAGGGAGAGTGTCTCTGTGTCAGTGTGTGTGTCTGAGAGAGGGAGAGTGTCTCTCTGTGTGAGTGTGTGTATCCGAGAGAGGGAGAGTGTCTCTCTGTGTCAGTGTGTGTGTCTGAGAGAGGGAGAGTGTCTCTGTGTCAGTGTGTGTGTCTGAGAGGGAGAGTGTCTCTGTGTGAGAGTGTCTCTGAGAGAGGGAGAGTGTCTCTCTCTGTGTGAGTGTGTGTATCCGAGAGAGGGAGAGTGTCTCTCTGTGTCAGTGTGTGTGGCTGAGAGAGGGAGAGTGTCTCTGTGTCAGTGTGTGTGTCTGAGAGAGGGAGAGTGTCTCTGTGTCAGTGTGTGTGTCTGAGAGAGGGAGAGTGTCTCTGTGTCAGTGTGTGTGTCTGAGAGAGGGAGAGTGTCTCTGTGTCAGTGTGTGTGTCTGAGAGAGGGAGAGTGTCTCTGTGTCAGTATGTGTGTCCGAGAGAGGGAGAGTGTCTCTGTGTCAGTGTGTGTGTCTGAGAGAGGGAGAGTGTCTCTCTGTCAGTGTGTGTGTCTGAGAGAGGGAGAGTGTCTCTGTGTCAGTGTGTGTATCCGAGAGAGGGAGAGTGTCTCTGTGTGAGTGTGTGTGTCTGAGAGAGGGAGAATGTCTCTGTGTCAGTGTGTGTGTCTGAGAGAGGGAGAGTGTCTCTGTGATTGTGTGTCTGAGAGGGAGAGTGTCTCTGTGTGAGAGTGTCTCTGAGAGAGGGAGAGTGTCTCTGTGTGAGAGTGTCTCTGAGAGAGGGAGAATGTCTCTGTGTCAGTGTGTGTCTCTGAGAGAGGGAGAGTGTCTCTGTGTGTGAGTGTGTGTGTCTGAGAGAGGGAGAGTGTCTCTGTGTGTGAGTGTGTGTGTCTGAGAGAGGGAGAGTGTCTCTGTCAGTGTGTGTGTCTGAGAGAGGGAGAGTGTCTCTGTGTGTGAGTGTGTGTGTCTGAGAGAGGGAGAATGTCTCTGTGTCAGTGTGTGTGTCTGAGAGAGGGAGAGTGTCTCTGTGTGAGAGTGTCTCTGAGAGAGGGAGAGTGTCTCTGTGTCAGTGTGTGTGTCTGAGAGGGAGAGTGTCTCTGTGTGAGAGTGTCTCTGAGAGAGGGAGAGTGTTCTCTCTGTGTGAGTGTGTGTCTCTGAGAGAGGGAGAGTGTCTCTGTGTCAGTGTGTGTGTCTGAGAGAGGGAGAGTGTCTCTGTGTGTGAGTGTGTGTGTCTGAGAGAGGGAGAGTGTCTCTGTGTCAGTGTGTGTGTCTGAGAAAGGGAGAATGTCTCTGTGTCAGTGTGTGTGTCTGAGAGAGGGAGAATGTCTCTGTGTCAGTGTGTGTGTCTGAGAGAGGGAGAGTGTCTCTGTGTCAGTGTGTCTCTGAGAGAGGGAGAGTGTCTCTGTATCAGTGTGTGTGTCTGAGAGGGAGAGTGTCTCTGTGTGAGAGTTTCTCTGAGAGAGGGAGAGTGTCTCTGTGTGAGTGTGTGTATCTGAGAGAGTTAGAGTGTCTCTGTGTGAGAGTGTCTCTGAGAGAGGGAGAATGTCTCTGTGTCAGTGTTTGTCTCTGAGAGAGGGAGTGTCTCTGTGTGAGAGTGTCTCTGAGAGAGGGAGAGTGTCTCTGTGTCAGTGTGTGTGTCTGAGAGAGGGAGAGTGTCTCTGTGTGAGTGTGTGTATCTGAGAGGGAGAGTGTCTCTGTGTGAGTGTGTGTCTCTGAGAGAGGGAGAGTGTCTCTGAGAGAGGGAGAGTGTCTCTCTGTGTGAGTGTGTGTCTCTGAGAGAGGGAGAATGTCTCTGTGTCAGTGTGTGTGTCTGAGAGAGGGAGAGTGTCTCTGTGTGAGAGTGTCTCTGAGAGAGGGAGAGTGTCTCTCTGTGTGAGTGTGTGTCTCTGAGAGAGGGAGAGTGTCTCTGAGAGAGGGAGAGTGTCTATCTGTGTGAGTGTGTGTCTCTGAGAGAGGGAGAGTGTCTCTGTGTGAGAGTGTCTCTGAGAGAGGGAGAGTGTCTCTGTGTCAGTGTGTGTATCTGAGAGGGAGAGTGTCTCTGTGTGAGTGTGTGTCTCTGAGAGAGAGAGAGTGTCTCTGAGAGAGGGAGAGTGTCTCTGAGAGAGGGAGAGTGTCTCTGAGAGAGGGAGAGTGTCTCTGAGAGAGGGAGAGTGTCTCTGAGAGAGGGAGAGTGTGTGTGTGTGAGGGAGAGTGTGTGTGTGTGAGGGAGTGTGTGTGTGTGTGAGGGAGAGTGTGTGTGTGTGAGTGTGTGTCTCTGAGAGAGGGAGAGTGTGTGTGTGTGAGGGAGAGTGTCTCTGTGTGAGTGTGTGTCTCTGAGAGAGGGAGAGTGTCTCTCTGTGTCAGTGTGTGTCTCTGAGAGAGGGAGAGTGTCTCTCTGTGTGAGTGTGTCTCAGAGAGGGAGACTGTCTCTGTGAGTGTGTCTCTGAGAGAGGGAGAGTGTCTCTGTGTGAGTGTGTGTATCTGAGAGAGGGAGAGTGTCTGTGTGAGTGTGTGTCTCAGAGAAGGAGAGTGTCTCACTGTGTCAGTGTGTGTCTCAGAGAGGGAGAGTGTCTCTGTGTGAGAGTGTCTCTGAGAGAGGGAGAGTGTCTCTCTCTGTGTGAGTGTGTGTCTCTGAGAGAGGGAGAGTGTCTCTGTGTCAGTGTGTGTGTCTGAGAGAGAGAGAATGTCTCTGTGTGTGAGTGTGTGTGTCTGAGAGAGGGAGAATGTCTCTGTGTGTGAGTGTGTGTGTCTGAGAGAGGGAGAGTGTCTCTGTGTCAGTGTGTGTGTCTGAGAGAGGGAGAATGTCTCTGTGTCAGTGTGTGTGTCTGAGAGAGGGAGAGTGTCTCTGTGTCAGTGTGTGTGTCTGAGAGAGGGAGAATGTCTCTGTGTCAGTGTGTGTGTCTGAGAGAGGGAGAGTGTCTCTGTGTGAGAGTGTCTCTGAGAGAGGGAGAGTGTCTCTGTGTCAGTGTGTGTGTCTGAGAGGGAGAGTGTCTCTGTGTGAGAGTGTCTCTGAGAGAGGGAGAGTGTCTCTGTGTGAGTGTGTGTATCTGAGAGAGGTAGAGTGTCTCTGTGTGAGAGTGTCTCTGAGAGAGGGAGAATGTCTCTGTGTCAGTGTTTGTCTCTGAGAGAGGGAGTGTCTCTGTGTGAGAGTGAATCTGAGAGAGGGAGAGTGTCTCTGTGTCAGTGTGTGTGTTGAGAGAGGGAGAGTGTCTCTGTGTGAGTGTGTGTATCTGAGAGGGAGAGTGTCTCTGTGTGAGTGTGTGTCTCTGAGAGAGGGAGAGTGTCTCAGAGAGGGAGAGTGTCTCTGAGAGAGGGAGAGTGTCTCTCTGTGTGAGTGTGTGTCTCTGAGAGAGGGAGAATGTCTCTGTGTCAGTGTGTGTGTCTGAGAGAGGGAGAGTGTCTCTGTGTGAGAGTGTCACTGAGAGAGGGAGAGTGTCTCTGTGTCAGTGTGTGTCTCTGAGAGAGGGAGAGTGTCTCTGAGAGAGGGAGAGTGTCTCTGAGAGAGGGAGAGTGTCTCTCTGTGTGAGTGTGTGTCTCTGAGAGAGGGAGAGTGTCTCTGTGTGAGAGTGTCTCTGAGAGAGGGAGAGTGTCTCTGTGTCAGTGTGTGTCTCTGAGAGAGGGAGAGTGTCTCTGAGAGAGGGAGAGTGTCTCTGAGAGAGGGAGAGTGTCTCTGAGAGAGGGAGAGTGTCTCTGAGAGAGGGAGAGTGTCTCTGAGAGAGGGAGAGTGTCTCTGAGAGAGGGAGAGTGTCTCTGAGAGAGGGAGAGTGTCTCTGAGAGAGGGAGAGTGTCTCTGAGAGAGGGAGAGTGTCTCTGAGAGAGGGAGAGTGTCTCTGAGAGAGGGAGAGTGTCTCTGAGAGAGGGAGAGTGTCTCTGTGTGAGTGTGTGTATCTGAGAGGGAGAGTGTCTCTGAGAGAGAGAGAGAGTGTCTCTGAGAGAGAGAGAGAGTGTCTCTGAGAGAGAGAGTGTCTCTGAGAGAGAGAGAGAGTCTCTGAGAGAGAGAGAGAGTGTCTCTGAGAGAGAGAGAGAGTGTCTCTGAGAGAGAGAGAGAGTGTCTCTGAGAGAGAGAGAGAGTGTCTCTGAGAGAGAGAGAGAGTGTCTCTGAGAGAGAGAGAGAGAGTGTCTCTGAGAGAGGGAGAGAGTGTCTCTGAGAGAGAGAGAGAGTGTCTCTGAGAGAGAGAGAGAGTGTCTCTGAGAGAGAGAGAGAGTGTCTCTGAGAGAGAGAGAGAGTGTCTCTGAGAGAGAGAGAGAGTGTCTCTGAGAGAGAGAGAGAGTGTCTCTGAGAGAGAGAGAGAGTGTCTCTGAGAGAGAGAGAGAGTGTCTCTGAGAGAGAGAGAGAGTGTCTCTGAGAGAGAGAGAGAGTGTCTCTGAGAGAGAGAGAGAGTGTCTCTGAGAGAGAGAGAGAGTGTCTCTGAGAGAGAGAGAGAGTGTCTCTGAGAGAGGGAGAGAGTGTCTCTGAGAGAGGGAGAGTGTGTGTGTGTGAGGGAGAGTGTGTGTGTGTGAGGGAGAGTGTGTGTGTGTGGAGGGAGAGTGTGTGTGTGTGAGGGAGAGTGTGTGTGTGTGAGGGAGAGTGTGTGTGTGTGAGGGAGAGTGTGTGTGTGTGAGGGAGAGTGTGTGTGTGTGAGGGAGAGTGTGTGTGTGTGAGGGAGAGTGTGTGTGTGTGAGGGAGAGTGTGTGTGTGTGAGGGAGAGTGTGTGTGTGTGAGGGAGAGTGTGTGTGTGTGAGGGAGAGTGTCTCTGTGAGTGTGTGTCTCTGAGAGAGGGAGAGTGTCTCTCTGTGTCAGTGTGTGTCTCTGAGAGAGGGAGAGTGTCTCTCTGTGTGAATGTGTCTCAGAGAGGGAGACTGTCTCTGTGAGTGTGTGTCTCAGAGAGGGAGACTGTCTCTGTGAGTGTGTGTCTCTGAGAGAGGGAGAGTGTCTCTGTGTGAGTGTGTGTATCTGAGAGATGGAGAGTGTCTCACTGTGTCAGTGTGTGTCTCAGAGAGGGAGAGTGTCTCTATGTGTGAGTGTGTGTCTCTGAGAGAGGGAGAGTGTCTCTGTGTCAGTGTTTGTCTCTGAGAGAGGGAGAGTGTCTCTGTGTCAGTGTGTGTCTCTGAGAGAGGGAGAGTGTCTCTCTGTGTGAGTGTGTGTCTCAGAGAGGGAGAGTGTCTCTATGTGTGAGTGTGTGTCTCTGAGAGAGGGAGAGTGTCTCTGTGTCAGTGTTTGTCTCTGAGAGAGGGAGAGTGTCTCTGTGTCAGTGTGTGTCTCTGAGAGAGGGAGAGTGTCTCTCTGTGTGAGTGTGTGTCTCAGAGAGGGAGAGTGTCTCTCTGTGTGAGTGCGTGTGTCTGAGAGAGGGAGAGTATCTCTCTGTGTGAGTGTGTGTGTCTGAGAGAGGGAGAGTGTCTCTGTCAGTGTGTGTCTCTGAGAGAGAAAGAGTGTCTCTGTGTGTCAGTGTGTGTCTCTGAGAGAAGGAGAGTGTCTCTCTGTGTGAGTGTGTGTCTCAGAGAGGGAGAGTGTCTGTGCATCTCAGAGAGGGAGAGTGTCTCTGTAGGGGTGTGTGTATCTGAGAGAGGGAGAGTGTCTGTGTGAGTGTGTCTCAGAGAGGGAGAGGGTCTCTCTGTGTGAGTGTGTGTCTCTGCGAGAGGGAGAGTGTCTCTCTGTGTCAGTGTGAGTCTCTGAGAGAGGGAGAGTGTCTCTCTGTGTGAGTGTGTGTCTCAAAGAGGGAGCGTGTCTGTGCGTCTCAGAGGGAGAGTGTCTCTCTGTGTGAGTGTGTGTCCCTGAGAGAGGGAGAGTGTCTCTCTGTGTGAGTGTGTGTATCTGAGAGAGGGAGAGTGTCTCTGTGTGAGTGTGTCTCTGAGAGAGGGAGAGTGTCTCTCTGTGAGAGTGTGTCTCTGAGAGAGGGAGCGTGTCTCTCTGTGAGAGTGTGTCTCTGAGAGAGGGAGCGTGTCTCTCTGTGATTGTGTGTCTGTGAGAGAGGGAGAGTGTCTCTCTGTGTGAGTGTGTGTCTGAGAGAGGGAGAGTGTCTCTGTGTGAGAGTGTCTCTGAGAGAGGGAAAGTGTCTCTCTGTGTGAGTGTGTGTCTGAGAGAGGGAGAGTGTCTCTGTGTGAGAGTGTCTCTGAGAGAGGGAGAGTGTCTCTGTGTCAGTGTGTGTATCTGAGAGGGAGAGTGTCTCTGAGAGAGAGAGAGAGAGTGTGTCTCTGAGAGAGAGAGAGAGTGTCTCTGAGAGAGAGAGAGAGAGTGTCTCTGAGAGAGAGAGAGAGTGTCTCTGAGAGAGGGAGTGTCTCTGAGAGAGGGAGAGTGTCTCTCTGTGTGAGTGTGTGTCTCTGAGAGAGGGAGAGTGTCTCTCTGTGTGAGTGTGTGTCTCTGAGAGAGGGAGAGTGTGTGTGGGTGAGGGAGAGTGTGTGTGTGTGAGGGAGAGTGTGTGTGTGTGAGGGAGAGTGTGTGTGTGTGAGGGAGAGTGTGTGTGTGTGAGGGAGAGTGTGTGTGTGTGAGGGAGAGTGTGTGTGTGTGAGGGAGAGTGTGTGTGTGTGAGTGTGTGTCTCTGAGAGAGGGAGAGTGTGTGTGTGTGAGGGAGAGTGTGTGTGTGTGAGGGAGAGTGTGTGTGTGTGAGGGAGAGTGTCTCTGTGTGAGTGTGTGTCTCTGAGAGAGGGAGAGTGTCTCTCTGTGTGAGTGTGTCTCAGAGAGGGAGACTGTCTCTGTGAGTGTGTGTCTCTGAGAGAGGGAGAGTGTCTCTGTGAGTGTGTCTCTGAGAGAGGGAGAGTGTCTCTCTGTGTGAGTGTGTGTATCTGAGAGAGGGAGAGTGTCTGTGTGAGTGTGTGTCTCTGAGAGATGGAGAGTGTCTGTGTGAGTGTGTGTCTCAGAGAAGTAGAGTGTCTCACTGTGTCAGTGTGTGTCTCAGAGAGGGAGAGTGTCTCTATGTGTGAGTGTGTGTCTCTGAGAGAGGGAGAGTGTCTCTGTGTCAGTGTTTGTCTCTGAGAGAGGGAGAGTGTCTCTGTGTCAGTGTGTGTCTCTGAGAGAGGGAGAGTGTCTCTCTGTGTGAGTGTGCGTCTCAGAGAGGGAGAGTGTCTCTGTGTGTGAGTGTGTGTCTCAGAGAGGGAGAGTGTCTCTCTGTGTGAGTGCGTGTGTCTGAGAGAGGGAGAGTATCTCTCTGTGTGAGTGTGTGTGTCTGAGAGAGGGAGAGTGTCTCTGTGTCAGTGTGTGTCTGAGAGAGGGAGAGTGTCTCTGTGTGAGTGTGTGTATCTGAGAGGGAGAGTGTCTCTGTGTGAGTGTGTGTCTCTGAGAGAGGGAGAGTGTCTCTGAGAGAGGGAGAGTGTCTCTGTGTCAGTGTGTGTGTCTGAGAGAGGGAGAGTGTCTCTCTGTGAGTGTGTGTCTCTGAGAGAGGGAGAATGTCTCTGTGTGAGTGTGTGTGTCTCTGAGAGAGGGAGAGTGTCTCTCTGTGAGTGTGTGTCTCAGAGAGGGAGAGTGTCTCTCTGTGAGTGTGTGTGTCTCTGAGAGAGGGAGAGTGTCTCTGTGTCAGTGTGTCTCTGAGAGAGGGAGAGTGTCTCAGTGTGAGTGTGTGTCTCTGAGAGAGGGAGAGTGTCTCTCTGTGTGAGTGTGTGTCTCTGAGAGAGGGAGAGTGTCTCTGTGTCAGTGTGTCTCTGAGAGAGGGAGAGTGTCTCTCTGTGTGAGTGTGTGTATCCGAGAGAGGGAGAGTGTCTCTCTGTGTCAGTGTGTGTGTCTGAGAGAGGGAGAGTGTCTCTGTGTCAGTGTGTGTGTCTGAGAGGGAGAGTGTCTCTGTGTGAGAGTGTCTCTGAGAGAGGGAGAGTGTCTCTCTCTGTGTGAGTGTGTGTATCCGAGAGAGGGAGAGTGTGTGTCTGAGAGAGGGAGAGTGTCTCTGTGTCAGTGTGTGTGTCTGAGAGAGGGAGAGTGTCTCTGTGTCAGTGTGTGTGTCTGAGAGAGGGAGAGTGTCTCTGTGTCAGTGTGTGTGTCTGAGAGAGGGAGAGTGTCTCTGTGTCAGTGTGTGTGTCCGAGAGAGGGAGAGTGTCTCTGTGTGAGTGTGTGTGTCTGAGAGAGGGAGAGTGTCTCTCTGTGTGAGTGTGTGTATCCGAGAGAGGAAGAGTGTCTCTCTGTGTCAGTGTGTGTGTCTGAGAGAGGGAGAGTGTCTCTGTGTCAGTGTGTGTGTCTGAGAGGGAGAGTGTCTCTGTGTGAGAGTGTCTCTGAGAGAGGGAGAGTGTCTCTCTCTGTGTGAGTGTGTGCATCCGAGAGAGGGAGAGTGTCTCTCTGTGTCAGTGTGTGTGTCTGAGAGAGGGAGAGTGTCTCTGTGTCAGTGTGTGTGTCTGAGAGAGGGAGAGTGTCTCTGTGTCAGTGTGTGTGTCTGAGAGGGAGAGTGTCTCTGTGTCAGTGTGTGTGTCTGAGAGGGAGAGTGTCTCTGTGTCAGTGTGTGTATCCGAGAGAGGGAGAGTGTCTCTGTGTGAGTGTGTGTGTCCGAGAGAGGGAGAATGTCTCTGTGATTGTGTGTCTGAGAGGGAGAGTGTCTCTGTGTGAGAGTGTCTCTGAGAGAGGGAGAGTGTCTCTGTGTGAGAGTGTCTCTGAGAGAGGGAGAATGTCTCTGTGTCAGTGTGTGTCTCTGAGAGAGGGAGAGTGTCTCTGTGTGTGAGTGTGTGTGTCTGAGAGAGGGAGAGTGTCTCTGTGTGTGAGTGTGTGTGTCTGAGAGAGGGAGAGTGTCTCTGTGTCAGTGTGTGTGTCTGAGAGAGGGAGAGTGTCTCTGTGTGTGAGTGTGTGTGTCTGAGAGAGGGAGAGTGTCTCTGTGTCAGTGTGTGTGTCTGAGAGAGGGAGAATGTGTCAGTGTGTGTGTCTGAGAGAGGGAGAGTGTCTCTCTGTGAGTGTGTGTGTCTCTGAGAGAGGGAGAGTGTCTCTGTGTCAGTGTGTGTGTCTGAGAGGGAGAGTGTCTCTGTGTGAGAGTGTCTCTGAGAGAGGGAGAGTGTCTCTCTCAGTGTGAGTGTGTGTCTCTGAGAGAGGGAGAGTGTGTGTGTGTGAGTGTGTGTCTCTGAGAGAGGGAGAGTGTGTGTGTGTGAGGGAGAGTGTCTCTGTGTGAGTGTGTGTCTCTGAGAGAGGGAGAGTGTCTCTCTGTGTCAGTGTGTGTCTCTGAGAGAGGGAGAGTGTCTCTCTGTGTGAGTGTGTCTCAGAGAGGGAGACTGTCTCTGTGAGTGTGTCTCTGAGAGAGGGAGAGTGTCTCTGTGTGAGTGTGTGTATCTGAGAGAGGGAGAGTGTCTGTGTGAGTGTGTGTCTCTGAGAGAGGGAGAGTGTGTGTGTGTGAGGGAGAGTGTCTCACTGTGTCAGTGTGTGTCTCAGAGAGGGAGAGTGTCTCTGTGTGAGAGTGTCTCTGAGAGAGGGAGAGTGTCTCTGTGTCAGTGTGTGTGTCTGAGAGAGGGAGAGTGTCTCTGTGTGTGAGTGTGTGTGTCTGAGAGAGGGAGAGTGTCTCTGTGTCAGTGTGTGTGTCTGAGAGAGGGAGAATGTCTCTGTGTCAGTGTGTGTGTCTGAGAGAGGGAGAGTGTCTCTGTGTCAGTGTGTGTGTCTGAGAGAGGGAGAATGTCTCTGTGTCAGTGTGTGTGTCTGAGAGAGGGAGAGTGTCTCTGTGTGAGAGTGTCTCTGAGAGAGGGAGAGTGTCTCTGTGTCAGTGTGTGTGTCTGAGAGGGAGAGTGTCTCTGTGTGAGAGTGTCTCAGAGAGGGAGAGTGTCTCTGTGTGAGTGTGTGTATCTGAGAGAGGTCGAGTGTCTCTGTGTGAGAGTGTCTCTGAGAGAGGGAGAATGTCTCTGTGTCAGTGTTTGTCTCTGAGAGAGGGAGTGTCTCTGTGTGAGAGTGTCTCTGAGAGAGGGAGAGTGTCTCTGTGTGAGTGTGTGTGTCTGAGAGGGAGAATGTCTCTGTGTCAGTGTGTGTGTCTGAGAGAGGGAGAGTGTCTCTCTGTGAGTGTGTGTCTCAGAGAGGGAGAGTGTCTCTCTGTGAGTGTGTGAATCTCTGAGAGAGGGAGAGTGTCTCTGTGTCAGTGTGTCTCTGAGAGAGGGAGAGTGTCTCTGTGTGAGTGTGTGTCTCTGAGAGAGGGAGAGTGTCTCTCTGTGTGAGTGTGTGTATCCAAGAGAGGGAGATTGTCTCTCTGTGTCAGTGTGTGTGTCTGAGAGAGGGAGAGTGTCTCTGTGTCAGTGTGTGTGTCTGAGAGGGAGAGTGTCTCTGTGTGAGAGTGTCTCAGAGAGGGAGAGTGTCTCTCTCTGTGTGAGTGTGTGTATCCGAGAGAGGGAGAGTGTCTCTCTGTGTCAGTGTGTGTGTCTGAGAGAGGGAGAGTGTCTCTGTGTCAGTGTGTGTGTCTGAGAGAGGGAGAGTGTCTCTGTGTCTCTGTGTCAGTGTGTGTGTCTGAGAGAGGGAGAGTGTCTCTGTGTCAGTGTGTGTGTCTGAGAGGGGGAGAGTGTCTCTGTGTCAGTGTGTGTGTCCGAGAGAGGGAGAGTGTCTCTGTGTCAGTGTGTGTGTCTGAGAGAGGGAGAGTGTCTCTCTGTGTGAGTGTGTGTATCCGAGAGAGGGAGAGTGTCTCTCTGTGTCAGTGTGTGTGTCTGAGAGAGGGAGAGTGTCTCTGTGTCAGTGTGTGTGTCTGAGAGGGAGAGTGTCTCTGTGTGAGAGTGTCTCTGAGAGAGGGAGAGTGTCTCTCTCTGTGTGAGTGTGTGTATCCGAGAGAGGGAGAGTGTCTCTCTGTGTCAGTGTGTGTGGCTGAGAGAGGGAGAGTGTCTCTGTGTCAGTGTGTGTGTCTGAGAGAGGGAGAGTGTCTCTGTGTCAGTGTGTGTGTCTGAGAGAGGGAGAGTGTCTCTGTGTCAGTGTGTGTGTCTGAGAGAGGGAGAGTGTCTCTGTGTCAGTATGTGTGTCCGAGAGAGGGAGAGTGTCTCTGTGTCAGTGTGTGTGTCTGAGAGAGGGAGAGTGTCTCTCTGTCAGTGTGTGTGTCTGAGAGAGGGAGAGTGTCTCTGTGTCAGTGTGTGTATCCGAGAGAGGGAGAGTGTCTCTGTGTGAGTGTGTGTGTCTGAGAGAGGGAGAATGTCTCTGTGTCAGTGTGAGTGTCTGAGAGAGGGAGAGTGTCTCTGTGATTGTGTGTCTGAGAGGGAGAGTGTCTCTGTGTGAGAGTGTCTCTGAGAGAGGGAGAGTGTCTCTGTGTGAGAGTGTCTCTGAGAGAGGGAGAATGTCTCTGTGTCAGTGTGTGTCTCTGAGAGAGGGAGAGTGTCTCTGTGTGTGAGTGTGTGTGTCTGAGAGAGGGAGAGTGTCTCTGTGTGTGAGTGTGTGTGTCTGAGAGAGGGAGAGTGTCTCTGTGTCAGTGTGTGTGTCTGAGAGAGGGAGAATGTCTCTGTGTCAGTGTGTGTGTCTGAGAGAGGGAGAGTGTCTCTGTGTGAGAGTGTCTCTGAGAGAGGGAGAGTGTCTCTGTGTCAGTGTGTGTGTCTGAGAGGGAGAGTGTCTCTGTGTGAGAGTGTCTCTGAGAGAGGGAGAGTGTCTCTCTCTGTGTGAGTGTGTGTCTCTGAAAGAGGGAGAGTGTCTCTGTGTCAGTGTGTGTGTCTGAGAGAGGGAGAGTGTCTCTGTGTGTGAGTGTGTGTGTCTGAGAGAGGGAGAGTGTCTCTGTGTCAGTGTGTGTGTCTGAGAGAGGGAGAATGTCTCTGTGTCAGTGTGTGTGTCTGAGAGAGGGAGAATGTCTCTGTGTCAGTGTGTGTGTCTGAGAGAGGGAGAGTGTCTCTGTGTCAGTGTGTGTGTCTGAGAGAGGGAGAATGTCTCTGTGTCAGTGTGTGTGTCTGAGAGAGGGAGAGTGTCTCTGTGTCAGTGTGTCTCTGAGAGAGGGAGAGTGTCTCTGTGTCAGTGAGGGAGAGTGTCTCTGTGTGAGAGTGTCTCTGAGAGAGGGAGAGTGTCTCTGTGTGAGTGTGTGTATCTGAGAGAGGTAGAGTGTCTCTGTGTGAGAGTGTCTCTGAGAGAGGGAGATGTCTCTGTGTCAGTGTTTGTCTCTGAGAGGGAGTGTCTCTGTGTCAGTGTTTGTCTCTGAGAGAGGGAGTGTCTCTGTGTGAGAGTGTCTCTGAGAGAGGGAGAGTGTCTCTGTGTCAGTGTGTGTGTCTGAGAGAGGGAGAGTGTCTCTGTGTGAGTGTGTGTATCTGAGAGGGAGAGTGTCTCGGTGTGAGTGTGTGTCTCTGAGAGAGGGAGAGTGTCTCTGAGAGAGGGAGAGTGTCTCTGAGAGAGGGAGAGTGTCTCTGAGAGAGGGAGAGTGTCTCTCTGTGTGAGTGTGTGTCTCTGAGAGAGGGAGAATGTCTCTGTGTCAGTGTGTGTGTCTGAGAGAGGGAGAGTGTCTCTGTGTGAGAGTGTCTCTGAGAGAGGGAGAGTGTCTCTGTGTCAGTGTGTGTGTCTGAGAGAGGGAGAGTGTCTCTGAGAGAGGGAGAGTGTCTCTCAGTGTGAGTGTGTGTCTCTGAGAGAGGGAGAGTGTCTCTGTGTGAGAGTGTCTCTGAGAGAGGGAGAGTGTCTCTGTGTCAGTGTGTGTATCTGAGAGGGAGAGTGTCTCTGTGTGAGTGTGTGTCTCTGAGAGAGAGAGAGTGTCTCTGAGAGAGGGAGAGTGTCTCTGTGTGAGAGTGTCTCTGAGAGAGGGAGAGTGTGTGTGTGTGAGGGAGAGTGTGTGTGTGTGAGGGAGAGTGTGTGTGTGTGAGGGAGAGTGTGTGTGTGTGAGGGAGAGTGTGTGTGTGTGAGGGAGAGTGTGTGTGTGTGAGGGAGAGTGTGTGTGTGTGAGTGTGTGTCTCTGAGAGAGGGAGAGTGTGTGTGTGTGAGGGAGAGTGTCTCTGTGTGAGTGTGTGTCTCTGAGAGAGGGAGAGTGTCTCTCTGTGTCAGTGTGTGTCTCTGAGAGAGGGAGAGTGTCTCTCTGTGTCAGTGTGTGTCTCTGAGAGAGGGAGAGTGTCTCTGTGAGTGTGTCTCTGAGAGAGGGAGAGTGTCTCTGTGTGAGTGTGTGTATCTGAGAGAGGGAGAGTGTCTGTGTGAGTGTGTGTCTCAGAGAAGGAGAGTGTCTCACTGTGTCAGTGTGTGTCTCAGAGAGGGAGAGTGTCTCTGTGTGAGAGTGTCTCTGAGAGAGGGAGAGTGTCTCTCTCTGTGTGAGTGTGTGTCTCTGAGAGAGGGAGAGTGTCTCTGTGTCAGTGTGTGTGTCTGAGAGAGGGAGAATGTCTCTGTGTCAGTGTGTGTGTCTGAGAGAGGGAGAGTGTCTCTGTGTCAGTGTGTGTGTCTGAGAGAGGGAGAATGTCTCTGTGTCAGTGTGTGTGTCTGAGAGAGGGAGAGTGTCTCTGTGTGAGAGTGTCTCTGAGAGAGGGAGAGTGTCTCTGTGTCAGTGTGTGTGTCTGAGAGGGAGAGTGTCTCTGTGTGAGAGTGTCTCTGTGTGAGAGTGTCTCTGAGAGAGGGAGAGTGTCTCTGTGTGAGTGTGTGTATCTGAGAGAGGTAGAGTGTCTCTGTGTGAGAGTGTCTCTGAGAGAGGGAGAATGACTCTGTGTCAGTGTTTGTCTCTGAGAGAGGGAGTGTCTCTGTGTGAGAGTGTCTCTGAGAGAGGGAGAGTGTCTCTGTGTCAGTGTGTGTGTTGAGAGAGGGAGAGTGTCTCTGTGTGAGTGTGTGTATCTGAGAGGGAGAGTGTCTCTGTGTGAGTGTGTGTCTCTGAGAAAGGGAGAGTGTCTCAGAGAGGGAGAGTGTCTCTGAGAGAGGGAGAGTGTCTCTCTGTGTGAGTGTGTGTCTCTGAGAGAGGGAGAATGTCTCTGTGTCAGTGTGTGTGTCTGAGAGAGGGAGAGTGTCTCTGTGTGAGAGTGTCTCTGAGAGAGGGAGAGTGTCTCTGTGTCAGTGTGTGTGTCTGAGAGAGGGAGAGTGTCTCTGAGAGAGGGAGAGTGTCTCTCTGTGTGAGTGTGTGTCTCTGAGAGAGGGAGAGTGTCTCTGTGTGAGAGTGTCTCTGAGAGAGGGAGAGTGTCTCTTTGTCAGTGTGTGTATCTGAGAGGGAGAGTGTCTCTGTGTGAGTGTGTGTCTCTGAGAGAGAGAGAGTGTCTCTGAGAGAGGGAGAGTGTCTCTGAGAGAGGGAGAGTGTCTCTGTGTGAGAGTGTCTCTGAGAGAGGGAGAGTGTAACTGAGAGAGGGAGAGTGTCTCTGTGTGAGTGTGTGTCTCTGAGAGAGGGAGAGTGTGTGTGTGTGAGGGAGAGTGTGTGTGTGTGAGGGAGAGTGTGTGTGTGTGAGGGAGAGTGTGTGTGTGTGAGGGAGTGTGTGTGTGTGAGGGAGAGTGTGTGTGTGTGAGTGTGTGTCTCTGAGAGAGGGAGAGTGTGTGTGTGTGAGGGAGAGTGTCTCTGTGTGAGTGTGTGTCTCTGAGAGAGGGAGAGTGTCTCTGTGTGAGTGTGTGTATCTGAGAGAGGGAGAGTGTCTGTGTGAGTGTGTGTCTCAGAGAAGGAGAGTGTCTCACTGTGTCAGTGTGTGTCTCAGAGAGGGAGAGTGTCTCTGTGTGAGAGTGTCTCTGAGAGAGGGAGAGTGTCTCTCTCTGTGTGAGTGTGTGTCTCTGAGAGAGGGAGAGTGTCTCTGTGTCAGTGTGTGTGTCTGAGAGAGAGAGAGTGTCTCTGTGTGTGAGTGTGTGTGTCTGAGAGAGGGAGAGTGTCTCTGTGTCAGTGTGTGTGTCTGAGAGAGGGAGAATGTCTCTGTGTCAGTGTGTGTGTCTGAGAGAGGGAGAGTGTCTCTGTGTCAGTGTGTGTGTCTGAGAGAGGGAGAATGTCTCTGTGTCAGTGTGTGTGTCTGAGAGAGGGAGAGTGTCTCTGTGTGAGAGTGTCTCTGAGAGAGGGAGAGTGTCTCTGTGTCAGTGTGTGTGTCTGAGAGGGAGAGTGTCTCTGTGTGAGAGTGTCTCTGAGAGAGGGAGAGTGTCTCTGTGTGAGTGTGTGTATCTGAGAGAGGTAGAGTGTCTCTGTGTGAGAGTGTCTCTGAGAGAGGGAGAATGACTCTGTGTCAGTGTTTGTCTCTGAGAGAGGGAGTGTCTCTGTGTGAGAGTGTCTCTGAGAGAGGGAGAGTGTCTCTGTGTCAGTGTGTGTGTTGAGAGAGGGAGAGTGTCTCTGTGTGAGTGTGTGTATCTGAGAGGGAGAGTGTCTCTGTGTGAGTGTGTGTCTCTGAGAGAGGGAGAGTGTCTCAGAGAGGGAGAGTGTCTCTGAGAGAGGGAGAGTGTCTCTCTGTGTGAGTGTGTGTCTCTGAGAGAGGGAGAATGTCTGTCAGTGTGTGTGTCTGAGAGAGGGAGAGTGTCTCTGTGTGAGAGTGTCTCTGAGAGAGGGAGAGTGTCTCTGTGTCAGTGTGTGTCTCTGAGAGAGGGAGAGTGTCTCTGAGAGAGGGAGAGTGTCTCTGAGAGAGGGAGAGTGTCTCTGAGAGAGGGAGAGTGTCTCTGAGAGAGGGAGAGTGTCTCTCTGTGTGAGTGTGTGTCTCTGAGAGAGGGAGAGTGTCTCTGTGTGAGAGTGTCTCTGAGAGAGGGAGAGTGTCTCTGTGTCAGTGTGTGTATCTGAGAGGGAGAGTGTCTCTGAGAGAGGGAGAGTGTCTCAGAGAGGGAGAGTGTCTCAGAGAGAGGGAGAGTGTCTCAGAGAGAGGGAGAGTGTCTCTGAGAGAGGGAGAGTGTCTCTGAGAGAGGGAGAGTGTCTCTGAGAGAGGGAGAGTGTCTCTGAGAGAGGGAGAGTGTCTCTGAGAGAGGGAGAGTGTCTCTGAGAGAGGGAGAGTGTCTCTGAGAGAGGGAGAGTGTCTCTGAGAGAGGGAGAGTGTCTCTGAGAGAGGGAGAGTGTCTCTGAGAGAGGGAGAGTGTCTCTGAGAGAGGGAGAGTGTCTCTGAGAGAGGGAGAGTGTCTCTGAGAGAGGGAGAGTGTCTCTGAGAGAGGGAGAGTGTCTCTGAGAGAGGGAGAGTGTCTCTGAGAGAGGGAGAGTGTCTCTGAGAGAGGGAGAGTGTCTCTGAGAGAGGGAGAGTGTCTCTGAGAGAGGGAGAGTGTCTCTGAGAGAGGGAGAGTGTCTCTGTGTGAGTGTGTGTATCTGAGAGGGAGAGTGTCTCTGTGTGAGTGTGTGTCTCTGAGAGAGAGAGAGAGTGTCTCTGAGAGAGAGAGAGAGTGTCTCTGAGAGAGAGAGAGAGTGTCTCTGAGAGAGGGAGAGTGTCTCTGAGAGAGGGAGAGAGTGTCTCTGAGAGAGGGAGAGAGTGTCTCTGAGAGAGAGAGAGAGTGTCTCTGAGAGAGAGAGAGAGTGTCTCTGAGAGAGAGAGAGTGTCTCTGAGAGAGAGAGAGTGTCTCTGAGAGAGAGAGAGTGTCTCTGAGAGAGAGAGAGTGTCTCTGAGAGAGAGAGAGAGTGTCTCTGAGAGAGAGAGAGAGTGTCTCTGAGAGAGGGAGAGTGTCTCTGAGAGAGGGAGAGTGTCTCTGAGAGAGGGAGAGTGTCTCTGAGAGAGGGAGAGTGTCTCTGAGAGAGGGAGAGTGTCTCTCTGTGTGAGTGTGTGTCTGAGAGAGGGAGAGTGTCTCTCTGTGTGAGTGTGTGTCTGAGAGAGGGAGAGTGTCTCTCTGTGTGATTGAGTGTAACTGAGAGAGGGAGAGTGTCTCTGTGTGAGTGTGTGTCTCTGTGTGAGTGTGTGTCTCTGTGTGAGAGTGTGTCTCTGTGTGAGAGTGTGTCTCTGTGTGAGAGTGTGTCTCTGTGTGAGTGTGTGTCTCAGAGAGGGAGAGTGTGTGTGTGTGAGGGAGAGTGTGTGTGTGTGAGGGAGAGTGTGTGTGTGTGAGGGAGAGTGTGTGTGTGTGAGGGAGAGTGTGTGTGTGTGAGTGTGTGTCTCTGAGAGAGGGAGAGTGTGTGTGTGTGAGGGAGAGTGTGTGTGTGTGAGGGAGAGTGTGTGTGTGTGAGGGAGAGTGTCTCTGTGAGTGTGTGTCTCTGAGAGAGGGAGAGTGTCTCTCTGTGTGAGTGTGTGTCTCTGAGAGAGGGAGAGTGTCTCTCTGTGTGATTGTGTCTCAGAGAGGGAGACTGTCTCTGTGAGTGTGTGTCTCTGAGAGAGGGAGAGTGTCTCTGTGTGAGTGTGTGTATCTGAGAGATGGAGAGTGTCTCACTGTGTCAGTGTGTGTCTCAGAGAGGGAGAGTGTCTCTATGTGTGAGTGTGTGTCTCTGAGAGAGGGAGAGTGTCTCTGTGTCAGTGTGTGTCTCTGAGAGAGGGAGAGTGTCTCTCTCTGTGAGTGTGTGTCTCAGAGAGGGAGAGTGTCTCTGTGTGTGAGTGTGTGTCTCTGAGAGAGGGAGAGTGTCTCTCTGTGTGAGTGTGTGTGTCTCTGAGAGAGGGAGAGTGTCTCTCTGTGTGAGCGTGGGTGTCTGAGAGAGGGAGAGTGTCTCTCTGTGTGAGTGCGTGTGTCTGAGAGAGGGAGAGTATCTCTCTGTGTGAGTGTGTGTGTCTGAGAGAGGGAGAGTGTCTCTGTCAGTGTGTGTCTCTGAGAGAGGGAGAGTGTCTCTGTGTCAGTGTGTGTCTCTGAGAGAGAAAGAGTGTCTCTCTGTGTCAGTGTGTGTCTCTGAGAGAGGGAGAGTGTCTCTCTGTGTGAGTGTGTGTCTCAGAGAGGGAGAGTGTCTGTGCATCTCTGAGAGAGGGAGAGTGTCTCTGTAGGGGTGTGTGTATCTGAGAGAGGGAGAGTGTCTGTGTGAGTGTGTCTCAGAGAGGGAGAGGGTCTCTCTGTGTGAGTGTGTGTCTCTGCGAGAGGGAGAGTGTCTCTCTGTGTCAGTGTGAGTCTCTGAGAGAGGGAGAGTGTCTCTCTGTGTGAGTGTGTGTCTCAAAGAGGGAGCGTGTCTGTGCGTCTCAGAGGGAGAGTGTCTCTCTGTGTGAGTGTGTGTCCCTGAGAGAGGGAGAGTGTCTCTCTGTGTGAGTGTGTGTATCTGAGAGAGGGAGAGTGTCTCTGTGTGAGTGTGTCTCTGAGAGAGGGAGAGTGTCTCTCTGTGAGAGTGTGTCTCTGAGAGAGGGAGCGTGTCTCTCTGTGAGAGTGTGTCTCTGAGAGAGGGAGCGTGTCTCTCTGTGATTGTGTGTCTGTGAGAGAGGGAGAGTGTCTCTCTGTGTGAGTGTGTGCCTCACAGAGGGAGAGTGTCCCCCTGTGTGAGGGTGAGTCTCTCACAGAGGGAGAGTGTCTCTCTGTGTGAGTGTGTGCCAGAGAGAGGGACAGTGTCAGTGTGATTGTGTGTCTCTGAGAGAGGGAGAATGTCTCTGTGTCAGTGTGTGTGTCTGAGAGAGGGAGAGTGTCTCTGTGTGAGAGTGTCTCTGAGAGAGGGAGAGTGTCTCTGTGTCAGTGTGTGTCTCTGAGAGAGAGAGAGTGTCTCTGAGAGAGGGAGAGTGTCTCTGAGAGAGGGAGAGTGTCTCTGAGAGAGGGAGAGTGTCTCTGAGAGAGGGAGAGTGTCTCTCTGTGTGAGTGTGTGTCTGAGAGAGGGAGAGTGTCTCTGTGTGAGAGTGTCTCTGAGAGAGGGAGAGTGTCTCTGTGTCAGTGTGTGTATCTGAGAGGGAGAGTGTCTCTGAGAGAGAGAGAGAGAGTGTGTCTCTGAGAGAGAGAGAGTGTGTCTCTGAGAGAGAGAGAGTGTGTCTCTGAGAGAGAGAGAGAGAGTGTCTCTGAGAGAGGGAGTGTCTCTGAGAGAGGGAGAGTGTCTCTCTGTGTGAGTGTGTGTCTCTGAGAGAGGGAGAGTGTCTCTGTGTGAGTGTGTGTCTCTGAGAGAGGGAGAGTGTGTGTGTGTGAGGGAGAGTGTGTGTGTGTGAGGGAGAGTGTGTGTGTGAGGGAGAGTGTGTGTGTGTGAGGGAGAGTGTGTGTGTGTGAGGGAGAGTGTGTGTGTGTGAGGGAGAGTGTGTGTGTGTGAGGGAGAGTGTGTGTGTGTGAGTGTGTGTCTCTGAGAGAGGGAGAGTGTGTGTGTGTGAGGGAGAGTGTGTGTGTGTGAGGGAGAGTGTGTGTGTGTGAGGGAGAGTGTCTCTGTGTGAGTGTGTGTCTCTGAGAGAGGGAGAGTGTCTCTCTGTGTCAGTGTGTGTCTCTGAGAGAGGGAGAGTGTCTCTCTGTATGAGTGTGTCTCAGAGAGGGAGACTGTCTCTGTGAGTGTGTGTCTCTGAGAGAGGGAGAGTGTCTCTGTGAGTGTGTCTCTGAGAGAGGGAGAGTGTCTCTCTGTGTGAGTGTGTGTATCTGAGAGAGGGAGAGTGTCTGTGTGAGTGTGTGTCTCTGAGAGATGGAGAGTGTCTGTGTGAGTGTGTGTCTCAGAGAAGGAGAGTGTCTCACTGTGTCAGTGTGTGTCTCAGAGAGGGAGAGTGTCTCTATGTGTGAGTGTGTGTCTCTGAGAGAGGGAGAGTGTCTCTGTGTCAGTGTTTGTCTCTGAGAGAGGGAGAGTGTCTCTGTGTCAGTGTGTGTCTCTGAGAGAGGGAGAGTGTCTCTCTGTGTGAGTGTGTGTCTCAGAGAGGGAGAGTGTCTCTGTGTGTGAGTGTGTGTCTCAGAGAGGGAGAGTGTCTCTCTGTGTGATTGTGTGTCTCTGAGAAAGGGAGAGTGTCTCTCTGTGTGAGCGTGTGTGTCTGAGAGAGGGAGAGTGTCTCTCTGTGTGAGTGTGTGTGTCTCTGAGAGAGCGAGAATGTCTCTCTGTGATTGTGTGTCTCTGAGAGAGGGAGAGTGTCTCTGTGTGAGTGTGTGTCTCTGAGAGAGGGAGAGTGTCTCTGTGAGTGTGTCTCTGAGAGAGGGAGAGTGTCTCTCTGTGTGAGTGCGTGTGTCTGAGAGAGGGAGAGTATCTCTCTGTGTGAGTGTGTGTGTCTGAGAGAGGGAGAGTGTCTCTGTGTCAGTGTGTGTCTGAGAGAGGGAGAGTGTCTCTGTGTCAGTGTGTGTATCTGAGAGGGAGAGTGTCTCTGTGTGAGTGTGTGTCTCTGAGAGAGGGAGAGTGTCTCTGAGAGAGGGAGAGTGTCTCTCTGTGTGAGTGTGTGTCTCTGAGAGAGGGAGAATGTCTCTGTGTCAGTGTGTGTGTCTGAGAGAGGGAGAGTGTCTCTCTGTGAGTGTGTGTCTCAGAGAGGGAGAGTGTCTCTCTGTGAGTGTGTGTGTCTCTGAGAGAGGGAGAGTGTCTCTGTGTCAGTGTGTCTCTGAGAGAGGGAGAGTGTCTCTGTGTGAGTGTGTGTATCCGAGAGAGGGAGAGTGTCTCTCTGTGTCAGTGTGTGTGTCTGAGAGAGGGAGAGTGTCTCTGTGTCAGTGTGTGTGTCTGAGAGGGAGAGTGTCTCTGTGTGAGAGTGTCTCTGAGAGAGGGAGAGTGTCTCTCTCTGTGTGAGTGTGTGTATCCGAGAGAGGGAGAGTGTGTGTCTGAGAGAGGGAGAGTGTCTCTGTGTCAGTGTGTGTGTCTGAGAGAGGGAGAGTGTCTCTGTGTCAGTGTGTGTGTCTGAGAGAGGGAGAGTGTCTCTGTGTCAGTGTGTGTGTCTGAGAGAGGGAGAGTGTCTCTGTGTCAGTGTGTGTGTCCGAGAGAGGGAGAGTGTCTCTGTGTCAGTGTGTGTGTCTGAGAGAGGGAGAGTGTCTCTGTGATTGTGTGTCTGAGAGGGAGAGTGTCTCTGTGTGAGAGTGTCTCTGAGAGAGGGAGAGTGTCTCTGTGTGAGAGTGTCTCTGAGAGAGGGAGAATGTCTCTGTGTCAGTGTGTGTCTCTGAGAGAGGGAGAGTGTCTCTGTGTGTGAGTGTGTGTGTCTGAGAGAGGGAGAGTGTCTCTGTGTGTGAGTGTGTGTGTCTGAGAGAGGGAGAGTGTCTCTGTGTCAGTGTGTGTGTCTGAGAGAGGGAGAGTGTCTCTGTGTGTGAGTGTGTGTGTCTGAGAGAGGGAGAGTGTCTCTGTGTCAGTGTGTGTGTCTGAGAGAGGGAGAATGTCTCTGTGTCAGTGTGTGTGTCTGAGAGAGGGAGAGTGTCTCTCTGTGAGTGTGTGTGTCTCTGAGAGAGGGAGAGTGTCTCTGTGTCAGTGTGTGTGTCTGAGAGGGAGAGTGTCTCTGTGTGAGAGTGTCTCTGAGAGAGGGAGAGTGTCTCTCTCAGTGTGAGTGTGTGTCTCTGAGAGAGGGAGAGTGTCTCTGTGTCAGTGTGTGTGTCTGAGAGAGGGAGAGTGTCTCTGTGTGTGAGTGTGTGTGTCTGAGAGAGGGAGAGTGTCTCTGTGTCAGTGTGTGTGTCTGAGAGAGGGAGAATGTCTCTGTGTCAGTGTGTGTGTCTGAGAGAGGGAGAGTGTCTCTGTGTCAGTGTGTGTGTCTGAGAGAGGGAGAATGTCTCTGTGTCAGTGTGTGTGTCTGAGAGAGGGAGAGTGTCTCTGTGTGAGAGTGTCTCTGAGAGAGGGAGAGTGTCTCTGTGTCAGTGTGTGTGTCTGAGAGGGAGAGTATCTCTGTGTGAGAGTGTCTCTGAGAGAGGGAGAGTGTCTCTGTGTGAGTGTGTGTCTCTGAGAGAGGGAGAATGTCTCTGTGTCAGTGTTTGTCTCTGAGAGAGGGAGTGTCTCTGTGTGAGAGTGTCTCTGAGAGAGGGAGAGTGTCTCTGTGTGAGTGTGTGTATCTGAGAGGGAGAGTGTCTCTGTGTGAGTGTGTGTCTCTGAGAGAGGGAGAGTGTCTCTGAGAGAGGGAGAGTGTCTCTGAGAGAGGGAGAGTATCTCTCTGTGTGAGTGTGTGTCTCTGAGAGAGGGAGAATGTCTCTGTGTCAGTGTGTGTGTCTGAGAGAGGGAGAGTGTCTCTGAGAGAGGGAGAGTGTCTCTCTGTGTGAGTGTGTGTCTCTGAGAGAGGGAGAGTGTCTCTGTGTGAGAGTGTCTCTGAGAGAGGGAAAGTGTCTCTGTGTCAGTGTGTGTATCTGAGAGGGAGAGTGTCTCTGTGTGAGTGTGTGTCTCTGAGAGAGAGAGAGTGTCTCTGTGTGAGTGTGTGTCTCTGAGAGAGAGAGAGTGTCTCTGAGAGAGGGAGAGTGTCTCTGAGAGAGGGAGAGTGTCTCTGTGTGAGAGTGTCTCTGAGAGAGGGAGAGTGTCTCTGTGTGAGTGTGTGTATCTGAGAGGGAGAGTGTCTCTGTGTGAGTGTGTGTCTCTGAGAGAGAGAGAGAGTCTCTGAGAGAGAGAGAGAGAGTCTCAGAGAGAGAGAGAGTGTCTCAGAGAGAGAGAGAGTGTCTCAGGGAGAGTGTCTCTGAGAGAGGGAGAGTGTCTCTGAGAGAGGGAGAGTGTCTCTGAGAGAGGGAGAGTGTCTCTGAGAGAGGGAGAGTGTCTGAGAGAGGGAGAGTGTCTGAGAGAGGGAGAGTGTCTGAGAGAGGGAGAGTGTCTGAGAGAGGGAGAGTGTCTGAGAGAGGGAGAGTGTCTGAGAGAGGGAGAGTGTCTGAGAGAGGGAGAGTGTCTGAGAGAGGGAGAGTGTCTCTGAGAGAGGGAGAGTGTCTCTGAGAGAGGGAGAGTGTCTCTGAGAGAGGGAGAGTGTCTCTCTGTGTGAGTGTGTGTCTCTGAGAGAGGGAGAGTGTCTCTCTGTGTGATTGAGTGTAACTGAGAGAGGGAGAGTGTCTCTGTGTGAGTGTGTGTCTCTGTGTGAGTGTGTGTCTCTGAGAGAGGGAGAGTGTGTGTGTGTGAGGGAGAGTGTGTGTGTGTGAGGGAGAGTGTGTGTGTGTGAGTGTGTGTCTCTGAGAGAGGGAGAGTGTGTGTGTGTGAGGGAGAGTGTCTCTGTGTGAGTGTGTGTCTCTGAGAGAGGGAGAGTGTCTCTCTGTGTCAGTGTGTGTCTCTGAGAGAGGGAGAGTGTCTCTCTGTGTGAGTGTGTCTCAGAGAGGGAGATTGTCTCTGTGAGTGTGTCTCTGAGAGAGGGAGAGTGTCTCTGTGTGAGTGTGTGTATCTGAGAGAGGGAGAGTGTCTGTGTGAGTGTGTGTCTCTGAGAGAGGGAGAGTGTGTGTGTGTGAGGGAGAGTGTCTCACTGTGTCAGTGTGTGTCTCAGAGAGGGAGAGTGTCTCTGTGTGAGAGTGTCTCTGAGAGAGGGAGAGTGTCTCTCTCTGTGTGAGTGTGTGTCTCTGAGAGAGGGAGAGTGTCTCTGTGTCAGTGTGTGTGTCTGAGAGAGGGAGAGTGTCTCTGTGTGTGAGTGTGTGTGTCTGAGAGAGGGAGAGTGTCTCTGTGTCAGTGTGTGTGTCTGAGAGAGGGAGAATGTCTCTGTGTCAGTGTGTGTGTCTGAGAGAGGGAGAGTGTCTCTGTGTCAGTGTGTGTGTCTGAGAGAGGGAGAATGTCTCTGTGTCAGTGTGTGTGTCTGAGAGAGGGAGAGTGTCTCTGTGTGAGAGTGTCTCTGAGAGAGGGAGAGTGTCTCTGTGTCAGTGTGTGTGTCTGAGAGGGAGAGTGTCTCTGTGTGAGAGTGTCTCTGAGAGAGGGAGAGTGTCTCTGTGTGAGTGTGTGTATCTGAGAGAGGTAGAGTGTCTCTGTGTGAGAGTGTCTCTGAGAGAGGGAGAATGTCTCTGTGTCAGTGTTTGTCTCTGAGAGAGGGAGTGTCTCTGTGTGAGAGTGTCTCTGAGAGAGGGAGAGTGTCTCTGTGTCAGTGTGTGTGTCTGAGAGGGAGAGTGTCTCTGTGTGAGTGTGTGTCTCAGAGAGGGAGAATGTCTCTGTGTCAGTGTGTGTGTCTGAGAGACTGAGAGTGTCTCTCTGTGAGTGTGTGTCTCAGAGAGGGAGAGTGTCTCTCTGTGAGTGTGTGTGTCTCTGAGAGAGGGAGAGTGTCTCTGTGTCAGTGTGTCTCTGAGAGAGGGAGAGTGTCTCTGTGTGAGTGTGTGTCTCTGAGAGAGGGAGAGTGTATCTCTGTGTGAGTGTGTGTCTCTGAGAGAGGGAGAGTGTCTCTGTGTCAGTGTGTCTCTGAGAGAGGGAGAGTGTCTCTCTGTGTGAGTGTGTGTATCCAAGAGAGGGAGAGTGTCTCTCTGTGTCAGTGTGTGTGTCTGAGAGAGGGAGAGTGTCTCTGTGTCAGTGTGTGTGTCTGAGAGGGGGAGTGTCTCTGTGTGAGAGTGTCTGAGAGAGAGGGAGAGTGTCTCTGTGTCTCTGTGTCAGTGTGTGTGTCTGAGAGAGGGAGAGTGTCTCTGTGTCAGTGTGTGTGTCTGAGAGGGGGAGAGTGTCTCTGTGTCAGTGTGTGTGTCCGAGAGAGGGAGAGTGTCTCTGTGTCAGTGTGTGTGTCTGAGAGAGGGAGAGTGTCTCTCTGTGTGAGTGTGTGTATCCGAGAGAGGGAGAGTGTCTCTCTGTGTCAGTGTGTGTGTCTGAGAGAGGGAGAGTGTCTCTGTGTCAGTGTGTGTGTCTGAGAGGGAGAGTGTCTCTGTGTGAGAGTGTCTCTGAGAGAGGGAGAGTGTCTCTCTCTGTGTGAGTGTGTGTATCCGAGAGAGGGAGAGTGTCTCTCTGTGTCAGTGTGTGTGGCTGAGAGAGGGAGAGTGTCTCTGTGTCAGTGTGTGTGTCTGAGAGAGGGAGAGTGTCTCTGTGTCAGTGTGTGTGTCTGAGAGAGGGAGAGTGTCTCTGTGTCAGTGTGTGTGTCTGAGAGAGGGAGAGTGTCTCTGTGTCAGTGTGTGTGTCTGAGAGAGGGAGAGTGTCTCTGTGTCAGTGTGTGTGTCTGAGAGAGGGAGAGTGTCTCTCTGTCAGTGTGTGTGTCTGAGAGAGGGAGAGTGTCTCTCTGTCAGTGTGTGTATCCGAGAGAGGGAGAGTGTCTCTGTGTGAGTGTGTGTGTCTGAGAGAGGGAGAATGTCTCTGTGTCAGTGTGTGTGTCTGAGAGAGGGAGAATGTCTCTGTGTCAGTGTGTGTCTCTGAGAGAGGGAGAGTGTCTCTGTGTGTGAGTGTGTGTGTCTGAGAGAGGGAGAGTGTCTCTGTGTCAGTGTGTGTGTCTGAGAGAGGGAGAGTGTCTCTGTGTGTGAGTGTGTGTGTCTGAGAGAGGGAGAGTGTCTCTGTGTCAGTGTGTGTGTCTGAGAGAGGGAGAGTGTCTCTGTGTGTGAGTGTGTGTGTCTGAGAGAGGGAGAGTGTCTCTGTGTCAGTGTGTGTGTCTGAGAGAGGGAGAATGTCTCTGTGTCAGTGTGTGTGTCTGAGAGAGGGAGAGTGTCTCTGTGTGAGAGTGTCTCTGAGAGAGGGAGAGTGTCTCTGTGTCAGTGTGTGTGTCTGAGAGGGAGAGTGTCTCTGTGTGAGAGTGTCTCTGAGAGAGGGAGAGTGTCTCTCTCTGTGTGAGTGTGTGTCTCTGAGAGAGGGAGAGTGTCTCTGTGTCAGTGTGTGTGTCTGAGAGAGGGAGAGTGTCTCTGTGTGTGAGTGTGTGTGTCTGAGAGAGGGAGAATGTCTCTGTGTCAGTGTGTGTGTCTGAGAGAGGGAGAGTGTCTCTGTGTCAGTGTGTCTCTGAGAGAGGGAGAGTGTCTGTGTCAGTGTGTGTGTCTGAGAGGGAGAGTGTCTCTGTGTGAGAGTGTCTCTGAGAGAGGGAGAGTGTCTCTGTGTGAGTGTGTGTATCTGAGAGAGGTAGAGTGTCTCTGTGTGAGAGTGTCTCTGAGAGAGGGAGAATGTCTCTGTGTCAGTGTTTGTCTCTGAGAGAGGGAGTGTCTCTGTGTGAGAGTGTCTCTGAGAGAGGGAGAGTGTCTCTGTGTCAGTGTGTGTGTCTGAGAGAGGGAGAGTGTCTCTGTGTGAGTGTGTGTATCTGAGAGGGAGAGTGTCTCTGTGTGAGTGTGTGTCTCTGAGAGAGGGAGAGTGTCTCTGAGAGAGGGAGAGTGTCTCTGAGAGAGGGAGAGTGTCTCTGAGAGAGGGAGAGTGTCTCTGAGAGAGGGAGAGTGTCTCTCTGTGTGAGTGTGTGTCTCTGAGAGAGGGAGAATGTCTCTGTGTCAGTGTGTGTGTCTGAGAGAGGGAGAGTGTCTCTGTGTGAGAGTGTCTCTGAGAGAGGGAGAGTGTCTCTGTGTCAGTGTGTGTGTCTGAGAGAGGGAGAGTGTCTCTGAGAGAGGGAGAGTGTCTCTCTGTGTGAGTGTGTGTCTCTGAGAGAGGGAGAGTGTCTCTGTGTGAGAGTGTCTCTGAGAGAGGGAGAGTGTCTCTGTGTCAGTGTGTGTATCTGAGAGGGAGAGTGTCTCTGTGTGAGTGTGTGTCTCTGAGAGAGAGAGAGGGTCTCTGAGAGAGGGAGAGTGTCTCTGTGTGAGAGTGTCTCTGAGAGAGGGAGAGTGTGTGTGTGTGAGGGAGAGTGTGTGTGTGTGAGGGAGAGTGTGTGTGTGTGAGGGAGAGTGTGTGTGTGTGAGGGAGAGTGTGTGTGTGTGAGTGTGTGTCTCTGAGAGAGGGAGAGTGTGTGTGTGTGAGGGAGAGTGTCTCTGTGTGAGTGTGTGTCTCTGAGAGAGGGAGAGTGTCTCTCTGTGTCAGTGTGTGTCTCTGAGAGAGGGAGAGTGTCTCTCTGTGTGAGTGTGTCTCAGAGAGGGAGACTGTCTCTGTGAGTGTGTCTCTGAGAGAGGGAGAGTGTCTCTGTGTGAGTGTGTGTATCTGAGAGAGGGAGAGTGTCTGTGTGAGTGTGTGTCTCAGAGAAGGAGAGTGTCTCACTGTGTCAGTGTGTGTCTCAGAGAGGGAGAGTGTCTCTGTGTGAGAGTGTCTCTGAGAGAGGGAGAGTGTCTCTCTCTGTGTGAGAGTGTGTCTCTGAGAGAGGGAGAGTGTCTCTGTGTCAGTGTGTGTGTCTGAGAGAGGGAGAGTGTCTCTGTGTGTGAGTGTGTGTGTCTGAGAGAGGGAGAGTGTCTCTGTGTCAGTGTGTGTGTCTGAGAGAGGGAGAATGTCTCTGTGTCAGTGTGTGTGTCTGAGAGAGGGAGAGTGTCTCTGTGTCAGTGTGTGTGTCTGAGAGAGGGAGAATGTCTCTGTGTCAGTGTGTGTGTCTGAGAGAGGGAGAGTGTCTCTGTGTGAGAGTGTCTCTGAGAGAGGGAGAGTGTCTCTGTGTCAGTGTGTGTGTCTGAGAGGGAGAGTGTCTCTGTGTGAGAGTGTCTCTGAGAGAGGGAGAGTGTCTCTGTGTGAGTGTGTGTATCTGACAGGTAGAGTGTCTCTGTGTGAGAGTGTCTCTGAGAGAGGGAGAATGTCTCTGTGTGAGTGTGTGTATCTGAGAGGGAGAGTGTCTCTGTGTGAGTGTGTGTCTCTGAGAGAGGGAGAATGTCTCTGTGTCAGTGTGTGTGTCTGAGAGAGGGAGAGTGTCTCAGAGAGGGAGTGTGTCTCTGAGAGAGGGAGAGTGTCTCTCTGTGTGAGTGTGTGTCTCTGAGAGAGGGAGAATGTCTCTGTGTCAGTGTGTGTGTCTGAGAGAGGGAGAGTGTCTCTGTGTGAGAGTGTCTCTGAGAGAGGGAGAGTGTCTCTGTGTCAGTGTGTGTCTCTGAGAGAGGGAGAGTGTCTCTGAGAGAGGGAGAGTGTCTCTGAGAGAGGGAGAGTGTCTCTCTGTGTGAGTGTGTGTCTCTGAGAGAGGGAGAGTGTCTCTGTGTGAGAGTGTCTCTGAGAGAGGGAGAGTGTCTCTGTGTCAGTGTGTGTATCTGAGAGGGAGAGTGTCTCTGAGAGAGAGAGAGAGAGAGTGTCTCTGAGAGAGAGAGAGAGAGAGTGTCTCTGAGAGAGGGAGAGTGTCTCTGAGAGAGGGAGAGTGTCTCTGAGAGAGGGAGAGTGTCTCTGAGAGAGGGAGAGTGTCTCTGAGAGAGGGAGAGTGTCTCTGAGAGAGGGAGAGTGTCTCTGAGAGAGGGAGAGTGTCTCTGAGAGAGGGAGAGTGTCTCTGAGAGAGGGAGAGTGTCTCTGAGAGAGGGAGAGTGTCTCTGAGAGAGGGAGAGTGTCTCTGAGAGAGGGAGAGTGTCTCTGAGAGAGGGAGAGTGTCTCTGAGAGAGGGAGAGTGTCTCTGAGAGAGGGAGAGTGTCTCTGAGAGAGGGAGAGTGTCTCTGAGAGAGGGAGAGTGTCTCTGAGAGAGGGAGAGTGTCTCTGAGAGAGGGAGAGTGTCTCTGAGAGAGGGAGAGTGTCTCTGAGAGAGGGAGAGTGTCTCTGAGAGAGGGAGAGTGTCTCTGAGAGAGGGAGAGTGTCTCTGAGAGAGGGAGAGTGTCTCAGAGAGGGAGAGTGTCTCTGAGAGAGGGAGAGTGTCTCTGAGAGAGGGAGAGTGTCTCTGAGAGAGGGAGAGTGTCTCTGAGAGAGGGAGAGTGTCTCTGAGAGAGGGAGAGTGTCTCTGAGAGAGGGAGAGTGTCTCTGAGAGAGGGAGAGTGTCTCTGAGAGAGGGAGAGTGTCTCTGAGAGAGGGAGAGTGTCTCTCTGTGTGAGTGTGTGTCTCTGAGAGAGGGAGAGTGTCTCTGTGTGATTGAGTGTAACTGAGAGAGGGAGAGTGTCTCTGTGTGAGTGTGTCTCTGTGTGAGTGTGTGTCTCTGAGAGAGGGAGAGTGTGTGTGTGTGAGGGAGAGTGTGTGTGTGTGAGGGAGAGTGTGTGTGTGTGAGGGAGAGTGTGTGTGTGTGAGGGAGAGTGTGTGTGTGTGAGGGAGAGTGTGTGTGTGTGAGGGAGAGTGTGTGTGTGTGAGTGTGTGTCTCTGAGAGAGGGAGAGTGTGTGTGTGTGAGGGAGAGTGTGTGTGTGTGAGGGAGAGTGTCTCTGTGTGAGTGTGTGTCTCTGAGAGAGGGAGAGTGTCTCTCTGTGTCAGTGTGTGTCTCTGAGAGAGGGAGAGTGTCTCTCTGTGTGATTGTGTCTCAGAGAGGGAGAGTGTCTCTGTGAGTGTGTGTATCTGAGAGATGGAGAGTGTCTGTGTGAGTGTGTGTCTCAGAGAAGGAGAGTGTCTCACTGTGTCAGTGTGTGTCTCAGAGAGGGAGAGTGTCTCTATGTGTGAGTGTGTGTCTCTGAGAGAGGGAGAGTGTCTCTGTGTCAGTGTTTGTCTCTGAGAGAGGGAGAGTGTCTCTGTGTCAGTGTGTGTCTCTGAGAGAGGGAGAGTGTCTCTGTGTGTGAGTGTGTGTCTCTGAGAGAGGGAGAGTGTCTCTCTGTGTGAGCGTGGGTGTCTGAGAGAGGGAGAGTGTCTCTCTGTGTGAGTGCGTGTGTCTGAGAGAGGGAGAGTATCTCTCTGTGTGAGTGTGTGTGTCTGAGAGAGGGAGAGTGTCTCTGTCAGTGTGTGTCTCTGAGAGAGGGAGAGTGTCTCTGTGTCAGTGTGTGTCTCTGAGAGAGAAAGAGTGTCTCTCTGTGTCAGTGTGTGTCTCTGAGAGAGGGAGAGTGTCTCTCTGTGTGAGTGTGTGTCTCAGAGAGGGAGAGTGTCTGTGCATCTCTGAGAGAGGGAGAGTGTCTCTGTAGGGGTGTGTGTATTTGAGAGAGGGAGAGTGTCTGTGTGAGTGTGTCTCAGAGAGGGAGAGGGTCTCTCTGTGTGAGTGTGTGTCTCTGCGAGAGGGAGAGTGTCTCTCTGTGTCAGTGTGAGTCTCTGAGAGAGGGAGAGTGTCTCTCTGTGTGAGTGTGTGTCTCAAAGAGGGAGCGTGTCTGTGCGTCTCAGAGGGAGAGTGTCTCTCTGTGTGAGTGTGTGTCCCTGAGAGAGGGAGAGTGTCTCTCTGTGTGAGTGTGTGTATCTGAGAGAGGGAGAGTGTCTCTGTGTGAGTGTGTCTCTGAGAGAGGGAGAGTGTCTCTCTGTGAGAGTGTGTCTCTGAGAGAGGGAGCGTGTCTCTCTGTGAGAGTGTGTCTCTGAGAGAGGGAGCGTGTCTCTCTGTGATTGTGTGTCTGTGAGAGAGGGAGAGTGTCTCTCTGTGTGAGTGTGTGCCTCAGAGAGGGAGAGTGTCCCCCTGTGTGAGGGTGAGTCTCTCAGAGAGGGAGAGTGTCTCTCTGTGTGAGTGTGTGCCAGAGAGAGGGACAGTGTCAGTGTGATTGTGTGTCTCTGAGAGAGGGAGAATGTCTCTGTGTCAGTGTGTGTGTCTGAGAGAGGGAGAGTGTCTCTGTGTGAGAGTGTCTCTGAGAGAGGAAGAGTGTCTCTGTGTCAGTGTGTGTCTCTGAGAGAGGGAGAGTGTCTCTGAGAGAGGGAGAGTGTCTCTGAGAGAGGGAGAGTGTCTCTGAGAGAGGGAGAGTGTCTCTGAGAGAGGGAGAGTGTCTCTGAGAGAGGGAGAGTGTCTCTCTGTGTGAGTGTGTGTCTGAGAGAGGGAGAGTGTCTCTGTGTGAGAGTGTCTCTGAGAGAGGGAGAGTGTCTCTGTGTCAGTGTGTGTATCTGAGAGGGAGAGTGTCTCAGAGAGAGAGAGGGAGAGTGTCTCAGAGAGAGAGAGAGTGTGTCTCTGAGAGAGAGAGAGAGTGTCTCTGAGAGAGAGAGAGAGTGTCTCTGAGAGAGGGAGAGAGTGTCTCTGAGAGAGGGAGTGTCTCTGAGAGAGGGAGTGTCTCTGAGAGAGGGAGAGTGTCTCTCTGTGTGAGTGTGTGTCTCTGAGAGAGGGAGAGTGTCTCTCTGTGTGATAGAGTGTCTCTGTGTGAGTGTGTGTCTCTGAGAGAGGGAGAGTGTGTGTGTGTGAGGGAGAGTGTGTGTGTGTGTGTGAGGGAGAGTGTGTGTGTGTGTGTGAGGGAGAGTGTGTGTGTGTGAGGGAGAGTGTGTGTGTGTGAGTGTGTGTCTCTGAGAGAGGGAGAGTGTGTGTGTGTGAGGGAGAGTGTGTGTGTGTGAGGGAGAGTGTGTGTGTGTGAGTGTGTGTCTCAGAGAGGGAGAGTGTCTCTCTGTGTCAGTGTGTGTCTCTGAGAGAGGGAGAGTGTCTCTCTGTGTGAGTGTGTCTCAGAGAGGGAGACTGTCTCTGTGAGTGTGTGTCTCTGAGAGAGGGAGAGCGTCTCTGTGAGTGTGTCTCTGAGAGAGGGAGAGAATCTCTCTGTGTGAGTGTGTGTATCTGAGAGAGGGAGAGTGTCTGTGTGAGTGTGTGTCTCTGAGAGATGGAGAGTGTCTGTGTGAGTGTGTGTCTCAGAGAAGGAGAGTGTCTCACTGTGTCAGTGTGTGTCTCAGAGAGGGAGAGTGTCTCTGTGTCAGTGTTTGTCTCTGAGAGAGGGAGAGTGTCTCTGTGTCAGTGTGTGTCTCTGAGAGAGGGAGAGTGTCTCTCTGTGTGAGTGTGTGTCTCAGAGAGGGAGAGTGTCTCTGTGTGTGAGTGTGTGTCTCAGAGAGGGAGAGTGTCTCTCTGTGTGATTGTGTGTCTCTGAGAAAGGGAGAGTGTCTCTCTGTGTGAGCGTGTGTGTCTGAGAGAGGGAGAGTGTCTCTCTGTGTGAGTGTGTGTGTCTCTGAGAGAGCGAGAATGTCTCTCTGTGATTGTGTGTCTCTGAGAGAGGGAGAGTGTCTCTGTGTGAGTGTGTGTCTCAGAGAGGGAGAGTATCTCTGTGAGTGTGTCTCTGAGAGAGGGAGAGTGTCTCTCTGTGTGAGTGCGTGTGTCTGAGAGAGGGAGAGTATCTCTCTGTGTGAGTGTGTGTGTCTGAGAGAGGGAGAGTGTCTCTGTCAGTGTGTGTCTCTGAGAGAGGGAGAGTGTCTCTGTGTCAGTGTGTGTCTCTGAGAGAGAAAGAGTGTCTCTCTGTGTCAGTGTGTGTCTCTGAGAGAGGGAGAGTGTCTCTCTGTGTGAGTGTGTGTCTCTGAGAGAGGGAGAGTGTCTGTGCATCTCAGAGAGGGAGCGTGTGTCTCTGAGAGAGGGAGAGTGTCTCTGTAGGGGTGTGTGTATCTGAGAGAGGGAGAGTGTCTGTGTGAGTGTGTCTCAGAGAGGGAGAGGGTCTCTCTGTGTGAGTGTGTGTCTCTGAGAGAGGGAGAGTGTCTCACTGTGTCAGTGAGTCTCTGAGAGAGGGAGAGTGTCTCTCTGTGTGAGTGTGTGTCTCTGAGAGAGGGAGAGTGTCTCTCTTTGTGAGTGTGTGTCTCAAAGAGGGAGCGTGTCTGTGCGTCTCAGAGGGTAGTGTCTCTCTGTGTGAGTGTGTGTCCCTGAGAGAGGGAGAGTGTCTCTCTGTGTGAGTGTGTGTATCTGAGAGAGGGAGAGTGTCTCTGTGTGAGTGTGTCTCTGAGAGAGGGAGAGTGTCTCTCTGTGAGAGTGTGTCTCTGAGAGAGGGAGCGTGTCTCTCTGTGAGAGTGTGTCTCTGAGAGAGGGAGCGTGTCTCTCTGTGATTGTGTGTCTGTGAGAGAGGGAGAGTGTCTCTCTGTGTGAGTGTGTGCCTCAGAGAGGGAGAGTGTCCCTCTGTGTGAGGGTGAGTCTCTCAGAGAGGGAGAGTGTCTCTCTGTGTGAGTGTGTGCCAGAGAGAGGGACAGTGTCAGTGTGATTGTGTGTCTCTGAGAGAGGGAGAGTTTCTCTGTGTGAGTGTGTGTATCTGAGAGGGAGAGTGTCTCTGTGTGAGTGTGTCTCTGAGAGAGGGAGAGTATCTCTGTGTGAGTGTGCCTCTGAGTGAGGGAGAGTGTCTCTGTGTGAGTGTGTGTCTCAGAGAGAGGGAGAGTGTCTCTGTGTGAGTGTGTATCTGAGAGAGGGAGAGTGTCTCTGTGTGAGTGTGTGTATCTGAGAGGGAGAGTGTCTCTGTGTGAGTGTGTGTATCTGAGAGGGAGAGTGTCTCTGTGTGAGTGTGTGTATCTGAGAGGGAGAGTGTCTCTGTGTGTATCTGAGAGGGAGCGTGTCTCTGTGTGAGTGTGTATCTGAGAGGGAGAGTGTCTCTGTGTGAGTGTGTGTATCTGAGAGGGAGAGTGTCTCTGTGTGAGAGTGTCTCTGAGAGAGGGAGAGTGTCTCTGTGTGAGTGTGTGTCTCAGAGAGGGAGAGTGTCTCTGTGTGAGTGTGTGTCTCGGAGAGAGGGAGAGTGTCTCTGTGTGAGTGTGTGTCTGAGAGGGGGAGAGTGTCTCTGTGTGAGTGTGTCTCTGAGAGAGGGAGAGTGTCTCTGTGTGAGTGTGTATCTGAGAGAGGGAGAGTGTCTCTGTGTGAGTGTCTGTGAGAGAGGGAGAGTGTCTCTGTGTGAGTGTGTGCCTCAGAGAGGGAGAGTGTCCCTCTGTGTGAGGGTGAGTCTCTGAGAGAGGGAGAGTGTCTCTGTGTGGGAGTGTGTGTCAGAGAGAGGGAGAGTGTCTCTCTGTGGGAGTGTGTGTCAGAGAGAGGGAGAGTGTCTCTCTGTGTCAGTGTGTGTCTCAGAGAGGGAGAGTGTCTCTCTGTGATTGTGTGTCTCTGAGAGAGGGAGAGTGTCTCTCTCTGTGTGAGTGTGTGTCTCTGAGAGAGGGACAGTGTCTCTGTGTGAGTGTGTGTCTCTGAGAGAGGGACAATGTCTGTGTGAGTGTGTGTCTCTGAGAGAGGGAGAGTGTCTCTCTGTGAGTGTGTGTCTCTGAGAGAGCGAGAGTGTCTCTCTGTGAGTGTGTGTCTGAGAGAGAGGGAGAGTGTCTCTCTGTGATTGTGTGTCTCTGAGAGAGGGAGAGTGTCTCTCTGTGATTGTGTGTATCTGAGAGGGAGAGTGTCTCTGTGTGAGTGTGTGTCCCAGAGAGAGGGAGAGTGTCTCTCTGTGCGAGTGTGTCTCTGAGGGAGGGAGAGTGGCTCTGTGTGAGTGTGTGTATCTGAGAGAGGGAGAGTGTCTCTGTGTGAGTGTGTCTCTGAGAGAGGGAGAGTGTCTCTCTGTGTGAGTGTGTCTCTGAGAGAGGGAGAGTGTCTCTGTGTGAGTGTGTGTATCTGAGAAAGGGAGAGTGTCTCTGTGTCAGTGTGTGTCTCTGAGAGAGAAAGAGTGTCTCTCTGTGTGAGTGTGTGTCTCAGAGAGGGAGAGTGTCTCTCTGTGTGAGTGTGTGTCTCTGAGAGAGGGAGAGTGTCTCTCTGTGTGAGTGTGTGTCTCAGAGAGGGAGAGTGTCTCTCTGTGTGAGTGTGTGTCTCTGAGAGAGGGAGAGTGTCTCTCTGTGTGAGTGTGTGTCTCTGAGAGAGGGAGAGTGTCTCTCTGTGTGAGTGTGTGTCTCAGAGAGGGAGAGTGTCTCTCTGTGTGAGTGTGTGTCTCTGAGAGAGGGAGAGTGTCTCTCTGTGTGAGTGTGTGTCTCTGAGAGAGGGAGAGTGTCTCTCTGTGTGAGTGTGTGTCTCTGAGAGAGGGAGAGTGTCTCTCTGTGTGAGTGTGTGTCTCTGAGAGAGGGAGAGTGTCTCTCTCTGTCAGTGTGTGTCTCTGAGAGAGGGAGAGTGTCTCTCTCTGTCAGTGTGTGTCTCTGAGAGAGGGAGAGTGTCTCTCTGTGTGAGTGTGTGTCTCTGAGAGAGGGAGAGTGTCTCTCTGTGTGAGTGTGTGTCTCAGAGAGGGAGTGTGTCTCTCTGTGTGAGTGTGTGTCTCTGAGAGAGGGAGCGTGTCTGTGCGTCTCAGAGGGAGAGTGTCTCTCTGTGTGAGTGTGTGTCTGAGAGAGGGAGAGTGTCTCTGTGAGTGTGTGTCTCTGAGAGAGGGAGAGTGCCTCTGTGTGAGTGTGTGCCTCAGAGAGGGAGAGTGTCCCTCTGTGTGAGGGTGAGTCTCTGAGAGAGGGAGAGTGTCTCTGTGTGGGAGTGTGTGTCAGAGAGAGGGAGAGTGTCTCTCTGTGTGAGTGTGTATCTGAGAGGGAGAGTGTCTCTCTGTGTCAGTGTGTGTCTCAGAGAGGGAGAGTGTCTCTGTGTGAGAGTGTCTCTGAAAGAGGGAGAGTGTCTCTGTGTGAGTGTGTGTCTCAGAGAGGGAGAGTGTCTCTGTGTGAGTGTGTGTCTCGGAGAGAGGGAGAGTGTCTCTGTGTCTGTGCGTCTCTGAGAGAGGGAGAGTGTCTCTCTGTGTGAGCGTGTGTGTCTGAGAGAGGGAGAGTGTCTCTGTGTGAGTGTGTCTCTGAGAGAGGGAGAGTGTCTCTCTGTGAGAGTGTGTCTCTGAGAGAGGGAGCGTGTCTCTCTGTGATTGTGTGTCTGTGAGAGAGGGAGAGTGTCTCTCTGTGTGAGTGTGTGCCTCAGAGAGGGAGAGTGTCCCTCTGTGTGAGGGTGTGCCAGAGAGAGGGACAGTGTCAGTGTGATTGTGTGTCTCTGAGAGAGGGAGAGTTTCTCTGTGTGAGTGTGTGTATCTGAGAGGGAGAGTGTCTCTGTGTGAGTGTGTCTCTGAGAGAGGGAGAGTATCTCTGTGTGAGTGTGTGTCTCAGAGAGAGGGAGAGTGTCTCCCTGTTAGAGTGTGTCTCTGAGTGAGGGAGAGTGTCTCTGTGTGAGTGTGTGTCTGAGAGAGGGAGAGTGTCTCTGTGTGAGTGTGTGTATCTGAGAGGGAGAGTGTCTCTGTGAGTGTGTGTATCTGAGAGGGAGAGTGTCTCTGTGTGAGTGTGTGTATCTGAGAGGGAGAGTGTCTCTGTGTGAGTGTGTGTATCTGAGAGGGAGCGTGTCTCTGTGTGAGTGTGTGTATCTGAGAGGGAGAGTGTCTCTGTGTGAGTGTATATCTGAGAGGGAGAGTGTCTCTGTGTGAGTGTGTGTATCTGAAAGGGAGAGTGTCTCTGTGTGAGAGTGTCTCTGAGAGAGGGAGAGTGTCTCTGTGTGAGTGTGTGTCTCAGAGAGGGAGAGTGTCTCTGTGTGAGTGTGTGTCTCGGAGAGAGGGAGAGTGTCTCTGTGTGAGTGTGTGTCTGAGAGGGGGAGAGTGTCTCTGTGTGAGTGTGTCTCTGAGAGAGGGAGAGTGTCTCTGTGTGAGTGTGTATCTGAGAGAGGGAGAGTGTCTCTGTGTGAGTGTCTGTGAGAGAGGGAGAGTGTCTCTGTGTGAGTGTGTGCCTCAGAGAGGGAGAGTGTCCCTCTGTGTGAGGGTGAGTCTCTGAGAGAGGGAGAGTGTCTCTGTGTGGGAGTGTGTGTCAGAGAGAGGGAGAGTGTCTCTCTGTGGGAGTGTGTGTCAGAGAGAGGGAGAGTGTCTCTCTGTGTCAGTGTGTGTCTCAGAGAGGGAGAGTGTCTCTCTCTGTGGGAGTGTGTCTCTGAGAGAGGGAGAGTGTCTCTCTCTGTGTGAGTGTGTGTCTCTGAGAGAGGGACAGTGTCTCTGTGTGAGTGTGTGTCTCTGAGAGAGGGACAATGTCTGTGTGAGTGTGTGTCTCTGAGAGAGGGAGAGTGTCTCTCTGTGAGTGTGTGTCTCTGAGAGAGCGAGAGTGTCTCTCTGTGAGTGTGTGTCTGAGAGAGAGGGAGAGTGTCTCTCTGTGATTGTGTGTCTCTGAGAGAGGGAGAGTGTCTCTCTGTGATTGTGTGTATCTGAGAGGGAGAGTGTCTCTGTGTGAGTGTGTCTCTGAGAGAGGGAGAGTGTCTCTGTGTGAGTGTGTGTCCCAGAGAGAGGGAGAGTGTCTCTCTGTGCGAGTGTGTCTCTGAGGGAGGGAGAGTGGCTCTGTGTGAGTGTGTGTATCTGAGAGAGGGAGAGTGTCTCTGTGTGAGTGTGTCTGTGAGAGAGGGAGAGTGTCTCTCTGTGTGAGTGTGTCTCTGAGAGAGGGAGAGTGTCTCTCTGTGTGAGTGTGTCTCTGAGAGAGGGAGAGTGTCTCTGTGAGTGTGGCTCTGAGAGAGGGAGAGTGTCTCTGTGTGAGTGTGTGTATCTGAGAGAGGGAGAGTGTCTCTGTGTGAGTGTGTGTATCTGAGAAAGGGAGAGTGTCTCTGTGTCAGTGTGTGTCTCTGAGAGAGAAAGAGTGTCTCTCTGTGTGAGTGTGTGTCTCTGAGAGAGAAAGAGTGTCTCTCTGTGTGAGTGTGTGTCTCAGAGAGGGAGAGTGTCTCTCTGTGTGAGTGTGTGTCTCTGAGAGAGGGAGAGTGTCTCTCTGTGTGAGTGTGTGTCTCAGAGAGGGAGAGTGTCTCTCTGTGTGAGTGTGTGTCTCTGAGAGAGGGAGAGTGTCTCTCTGTGTGAGTGTGTGTCTCTGAGAGAGGGAGAGTGTCTCTCTGTGTGAGTGTGTGTCTCTGAGAGAGGGAGAGTGTCTCTCTCTGTCAGTGTGTGTCTCTGAGAGAGGGAGAGTGTCTCTCTCTGTCAGTGTGTGTCTCTGAGAGAGGGAGAGTGTCTCTCTGTGTGAGTGTGTGTCTCTGAGAGAGGGAGAGTGTCTCTCTGTGTGAGTGTGTGTCTCAGAGAGGGAGTGTGTCTCTCTGTGTGAGTGTGTGTCTCTGAGAGAGGGAGCGTGTCTGTGCGTCTCAGAGGGAGAGTGTCTCTCTGTGTGAGTGTGTGTCTGAGAGAGGGAGAGTGTCTCTGTGAGTGTGTGTCTCTGAGAGAGGGAGAGTGCCTCTGTGTGAGTGTGTGCCTCAGAGAGGGAGAGTGTCCCTCTGTGTGAGGGTGAGTCTCTGAGAGAGGGAGAGTGTCTCTGTGTGGGAGTGTGTGTCAGAGAGAGGGAGAGTGTCTCTCTGTGTGAGTGTGTATCTGAGAGGGAGAGTGTCTCTCTGTGTCAGTGTGTGTCTCAGAGAGGGAGAGTGTCTCTGTGTGAGAGTGTCTCTGAAAGAGGGAGAGTGTCTCTGTGTGAGTGTGTGTCTCAGAGAGGGAGAGTGTCTCTGTGTGAGTGTGTGTCTCGGAGAGAGGGAGAGTGTCTCTGTGTCTGTGCGTCTCTGAGAGAGGGAGAGTGTCTCTCTGTGTGAGCGTGTGTGTCTGAGAGAGGGAGAGTGTCTCTGTGTGAGTGTGTCTCTGAGAGAGTGAGAGTGTCTCTCTGTGAGAGTGTGTCTCTGAGAGAGGGAGCGTGTCTCTCTGTGAGAGTGTGTCTCTGAGAGAGGGAGCGTGTCTCTCTGTGATTGTGTGTCTGTGAGAGAGGGAGAGTGTCTCTCTGTGTGAGTGTGTGCCTCAGAGAGGGAGAGTGTCCCTCTGTGTGAGGGTGTGCCAGAGAGAGGGACAGTGTCAGTGTGATTGTGTGTCTCTGAGAGAGGGAGAGTTTCTCTGTGTGAGTGTGTGTATCTGAGAGGGAGAGTGTCTCTGTGTGAGTGTGTCTCTGAGAGAGGGAGAGTATCTCTGTGTGAGTGTGTGTCTCAGAGAGAGGGAGAGTGTCTCCCTGTTAGAGTGTGTCTCTGAGTGAGGGAGAGTGTCTCTGTGTGAGTGTGTGTCTGAGAGAGGGAGAGTGTCTCTGTGTGAGTGTGTGTATCTGAGAGGGAGAGTGTCTCTGTGTGAGTGTGTGTATCTGAGAGGGAGAGTGTCTCTGTGTGAGTGTGTGTATCTGAGAGGGAGAGTGTCTCTGTGTGAGTGTGTGTATCTGAGAGGGAGCGTGTCTCTGTGTGAGTGTGTGTATCTGAGAGGGAGAGTGTCTCTGTGTGAGTGTGTATCTGAGAGGGAGAGTGTCTCTGTGTGAGTGTGTGTATCTGAAAGGGAGAGTGTCTCTGTGTGAGAGTGTCTCTGAGAGAGGGAGAGTGTCTCTGTGTGAGTGTGTGTCTCAGAGAGGGAGAGTGTCTCTGTGTGAGTGTGTGTCTCGGAGAGAGGGAGAGTGTCTCTGTGTGAGTGTGTGTCTCGGAGAGGAGGAGAGTGTCTCTGTGTGAGTGTGTCTCTGAGAGAGGGAGAGTGTCTCTGTGTGAGTGTGTATCTGAGAGAGGGAGAGTGTCTCTGTGTGTGTCTGTGAGAGAGGGAGAGTGTCTCTGTGTGAGTGTGTGCCTCAGAGAGGGAGAGTGTCCCTCTGTGTGAGGGTGAGTCTCTGAGAGAGGGAGAGTGTCTCTGTGTGGGAGTGTGTGTCAGAGAGAGGGAGAGTGTCTCTCTGTGGGAGTGTGTGTCAGAGAGAGGGAGAGTGTCTCTCTGTGTCAGTGTGTGTCTCAGAGAGGGAGAGTGTCTCTCTGTGATTGTGTGTCTCTGAGAGAGGGAGAGTGTCTCTCTCTGTGTGAGTGTGTGTCTCTGAGAGAGGGACAGTGTCTCTGTGTGAGTGTCTGTCTCTGAGAGAGGGACAATGTCTGTGTGAGTGTGTGTCTCTGAGAGAGGGAGAGTGTCTCTCTGTGAGTGTGTGTCTCTGAGAGAGGGAGAGTGTCTCTCTGTGAGTGTGTGTCTGAGAGAGAGGGAGAGTGTCTCTCTGTGATTGTGTGTCTCTGAGAGAGGGAGAGTGTCTCTCTGTGATTGTGTGTATCTGAGAGGGAGAGTGTCTCTGTGTGAGTGTGTCTCTGAGAGAGGGAGAGTGTCTCTGTGTGAGTGTGTGTCTCTGAGAGAGGGAGCGTGTCTGTGCGTCTCAGAGGGAGAGTGTCTCTCTGTGTGAGTGTGTGTCTGAGAGAGGGAGAGTGTCTCTGTGAGTGTGTGTCTCTGAGAGAGGGAGAGTGCCTCTGTGTGAGTGTGTGTATCTGAGAGAGGGAGAGTGTCTCTCTGTGTGAGTGTGTGTGTCTGAGAGAGAAAGAGTGTCTCTCTGTGTCAGGGAGCGTGTCTCTCTGTGTGAGTGTGTGTCTCTGAGAGAGGGAGAGTGTCTCAGTAGGGGTGTGTGTATCTGAGAGAGGGAGAGTGCCTGTGTGAGTGTCTCAGAGAGGGAGAGTATCTCTCTGTGTGAGTGTGTGTCTCTGAGAGAGGGAGAGTGTCTCTGAGAGAGGGAGAGTGTCTCTGTGTGAGAGTGTCTCTGAGAGAGGGAGAGTGTCTCTGTGTGAGTGTGTGTATCTGAGAGGGAGAGTGTCTCTGTGTGAGTGTGTGTCTCTGAGAGAGAGAGAGAGAGAGAGTGTCTCTGAGAGAGAGAGAGAGTGTCTCTGAGAGAGAGAGAGTGTGTCTCTGAGAGAGGGAGAGTGTCTCTGAGAGAGGGAGAGTGTCTCTCTGTGTGATTGAGTGTAACTGAGAGAGGGAGAGTGTGTGTGTGTGAGGGAGAGTGTGTGTGTGTGAGGGAGAGTGTGTGTGTGTGAGGGAGAGTGTGTGTGTGTGAGGGAGAGTGTGTGTGTGTGAGGGAGAGTGTGTGTGTGTGAGGGAGAGTGTGTGTGTGTGAGGGAGAGTGTGTGTGTGTGAGGGAGAGTGTGTGTGTGTGAGGGAGAGTGTGTGTGTGTGAGGGAGAGTGTGTGTGTGTGAGGGAGAGTGTGTGTGTGTGAGGGAGAGTGTGTGTGTGTGAGGGAGAGTGTGTGTGTGTGAGGGAGAGTGTGTGTGTGTGAGGGAGAGTGTGTGTGTGTGAGGGAGAGTGTGTGTGTGTGAGGGAGAGTGTGTGTGTGTGAGGGAGAGTGTGTGTGTGTGTGAGTCTCTGAGAGAGGGAGAGTGTGTGTGTGTGAGGGAGAGTGTCTCTGTGTGAGTGTGTGTCTCTGAGAGAGGGAGAGTGTGTCTCTGTGTCAGTGTGTGTCTCTGAGAGAGGGAGAGTGTCTCTCTGTGTGAGTGTGTCTCAGAGAGGGAGACTGTCTCTGTGAGTGTGTGTCTCTGAGAGAGGGAGAGTGTCTCTGTGTGAGTGTGTGTATCTGAGAGAGGGAGAGTGTCTGTGTGAGTGTGTGTCTCTGAGAGATGGAGAGTGTCTGTGTGAGTGTGTGTCTCAGAGAAGGAGAGTGTCTCACTGTGTGAGTGTGTGTCTCAGAGAGGGAGAGTGTCTCTGTGTGAGAGTGTCTCTGAGAGAGGGAGAGTGTCTCTCTCTGTGTGAGTGTGTGTCTCTGAGAGAGGGAGAGTGTCTCTGTGTCAGTGTGTGTGTCTGAGAGAGGGAGAATGTCTCTGTGTCAGTGTGTGTGTCTGAGAGAGGGAGAGTGTCTCTATGTCAGTGTGTGTGTCTGAGAGAGGGAGAATGTCTCTGTGTGAGAGTGTCTCTGAGAGAGGGAGAGTGTCTCTGTGTCAGTGTGTGTGTCTGAGAGGGAGAGTGTCTCTGTGTGAGAGTGTCTCTGAGAGAGGGAGAGTGTCTCTGTGTGAGTGTGTGTATCTGAGAGAGGTAGAGTGTCTGTGTGAGAGTGTCTCTGAGAGAGGGAGAAAGTCTCTGTGTCAGTGTTTGTCTCTGAGAGAGGGAGAGTGTCTCTGTGTCAGTGTGTGTGTTGAGAGAGGGAGAGTGTCTCTGTGTGAGTGTGTGTCTCTGAGAGAGGGAGAGTGTCTCTGAGAGAGGGAGAGTGTCTCTGAGAGAGGGAGAGTGTCTCTGAGAGAGGGAGAGTGTCTCTCTGTGTGAGTGTGTGTCTCTGAGAGAGGGAGAATGTCTCTGTGTCAGTGTGTGTGTCTGAGAGAGGGAGAGTGTCTCTGTGTGAGAGTGTCTCTGAGAGAGGGAGAGTGTCTCTGTGTCAGTGTGTGTCTCTGAGAGAGGGAGAGTGTCTCTGAGAGAGGGAGAGTGTCTCTGAGAGAGGGAGAGTGTCTCTGAGAGAGGGAGAGTGTCTCTGAGAGAGGGAGAGTGTCTCTGAGAGAGGGAGAGTGTCTCTGAGAGAGGGAGAGTGTCTCTGAGAGAGGGAGAGTGTCTCTGAGAGAGGGAGAGTGTCTCTGAGAGAGGGAGAGTGTCTCTGAGAGAGGGAGAGTGTCTCTGAGAGAGGGAGAGTGTCTCTGAGAGAGGGAGAGTGTCTCTGTGTGAGTGTGTGTATCTGAGAGGGAGAGTGTCTCTGTGTGAGTGTGTGTCTCTGAGAGAGAGAGAGAGAGTGTCTCAGAGAGAGAGAGAGTGTCTCTGAGAGAGGGAGAGTGTCTCTGAGAGAGGGAGAGTGTCTCTGAGAGAGGGAGAGTGTCTCTGAGAGAGGGAGAGTGTCTCTGAGAGAGGGAGAGTGTCTCTGAGAGAGGGAGAGTGTCTCTGAGAGAGGGAGAGTGTCTCTGAGAGAGGGAGAGTGTCTCTGAGAGAGGGAGAGTGTCTCTGAGAGAGGGAGAGTGTCTCTGAGAGAGGGAGAGTGTCTCTGAGAGAGGGAGAGTGTCTCTGAGAGAGGGAGAGTGTCTCTGAGAGAGGGAGAGTGTCTTTCTGTGTGAGTGTGTGTCTCTGAGAGAGGGAGAGTGTCTCTCTGTGTGATTGAGTGTAACTGAGAGAGGGAGAGTGTCTCTGTGTGAGTGTGTGTCTCTGAGAGAGGGAGAGTGTGTGTCTCTGAGAGAGGGAGAGTGTGTGTGTGTGAAGGAGAGTGTGTGTGTGTGAGGGAGAGTGTGTGTGTGTGAGGGAGAGTGTGTGTGTGTGAGGGAGAGTGTGTGTGTGTGAGGGAGAGTGTGTGTGTGTGAGGGAGAGTGTGTGTGTGTGAGGGAGAGTGTGTGTGTGAGGGAGAGTGTGTGTGTGTGAGTGTGTGTCTCTGAGAGAAGGAGAGTGTGTGTGTGTGAGGGAGAGTGTCTCTGTGTGAGTGTGTGTCTCTGAGAGAGGGAGAGTGTCTCTCTGTGTCAGTGTGTGTCTCTGAGAGAGGGAGAGTGTCTCTCTGTGTGAGTGTGTCTCAGAGAGGGAGACTGTCTCTGTGTGAGTGTGTGTCTCTGAGAGAGGGAGAGTGTCTCTGTGTGAGTGTGTGTATCTGAGAGAGGGAGAGTGTCTGTGTGAGTGTGTGTCTCTGAGAGATGGAGAGTGTCTGTGTGAGTGTGTGTCTCAGAGATGGTGAGTGTCTCACTGTCAGTGTGTGTCTCAGAGAGGGAGAGTGTCTCTATGTGTGAGTGTGTGTCTCTGAGAGAGGGAGAGTGTCTCTGTGTCAGTGTTTGTCTCTGAGAGAGGGAGAGTGTCTCTGTGTCAGTGTGTGTCTCTGAGAGAGGGAGAGTGTCTCTGTGTGTGAGTGTGTGTCTCAGAGAGGGAGAGTGTCTCTGTGTGTGAGTGTGTGTCTCTGAGAGAGGGAGAGTGTCTCTCTGTGTGATTGTGTGTCTCTGAGAAAGGGAGAGTGTCTGTGCGTCTCTGAGAGAGGGAGAGTGTCTCTCTGTGTGAGCGTGTGTGTCTGAGAGAGGGAGAGTGTCTCTCTGTGTGAGTGTGTGTGTCTCTGAGAGAGGGAGAATGTCTCTCTGTGATTGTGTGTCTCTGAGAGAGGGAGAGTGTCTCTGTGTGAGTGTGTGTCTCTGAGAGAGGGAGAGTGTCTCTGTGAGTGTGTCTCTGAGAGAGGGAGAGTGTCTCTCTGTGTGAGTGCGTGTGTCTGAGAGAGGGAGAGTATCTCTCTGTGTGAGTGTGTGTCTGAGAGAGGGAGAGTGTCTCTGTCAGTGTGTGTCTCTGAGAGAGGGAGAGTGTCTCTGTGTCAGTGTGTGTCTCTGAGAGAGAAAGAGTGTCTCTCTGTGTCAGTGTGTGTCTCTGAGAGAGGGAGAGTGTCTCTCTGTGTGAGTGTGTGTCTCTGAGAGAGGGAGAGTGTCTCTCTGTGTGAGTGTGTGTCTCTGAGAGAGGGAGCGTGTGTCTCTGAGAGAGGGAGAGTGTCTCTGTAGGGGTGTGTGTATCTGAGAGAGGGAGAGTGTCTATGTGAGTGTGTCTCAGAGAGGGAGAGTGTCTCTGTGTGAGTGTGTGTATCTGAGAGAGGGAGAGTGTCTCTGTGAGTGTGTCTCTGAGAGAGGGAGAGTGTCTCTGTGAGTGTGTTTCTGAGAGAGGGAGAGTGTCTCTGTGAGTGTGTCTCTGAGAGAGGGAGAGTGTCTCTGTGTCAGTGTGTGTCTCTGAGAGAGAAAGAGTGTCTCTCTGTGTGAGTGTGTGTCTCTGAGAGAGAAAGAGTGTCTCTCTGTGTGAGTGTGTGTCTCAGAGAGGGAGAGTGTCTCTCTGTGTGAGTGTGTGTCTCTGAGAGGGAGAGTGTCTCTGTGTGAGTGTGTGTATCTGAGAGGGAGAGTGTCTCTGTGTGAGTGTGTGTATCTGAGAGGGAGAGTGTCTCTGTGTGAGTGTGTGTATCTGAGAGGGAGAGTGTCTCTGTGTGAGTGTGTGTATCTGAGAGGGAGCGTGTCTCTGTGTGAGTGTGTATCTGAGAGGGAGAGTGTCTCTGTGTGAGTGTGTGTCTCAGAGAGGGAGAGTGTCTCTGTGTGAGAGTGTCTCTGAGAGAGGGAGAGTGTCTCTGTGTGAGTGTGTGTCTCAGAGAGGGAGAGTGTCTCTGTGTGAGTGTGTGTCTCGGAGAGAGGGAGAGTGTCTCTGTGTGAGTGTGTATCTGAGAGAGGGAGAGTGTCTCTGTGTGAGTGTCTGTGAGAGAGGGAGAGTGTCTCTGTGTGAGTGTGTGCCTCAGAGAGGGAGAGTGTCCCTCTGTGTGAGGGTGAGTCTCTGAGAGAGGGAGAGTGTCTCTGTGTGGGAGTGTGTGTCAGAGAGAGGGTGAGTGTCTCTCTGTGGGAGTGTGTGTCTCAGAGAGGGAGAGTGTCTCTCTGTGTCAGTGTGTGTCTCAGAGAGGGAGAGTGTCTCTCTCTGTGTGAGTGTGTGTCTCTGAGAGAGGGACAGTGTCTCTGTGTGAGTGTCTGTCTCTGAGAGAGGGACAATGTCTGTGTGAGTGTGTGTCTCTGAGAGAGGGAGAGTGTCTCTCTGTGAGTGTGTGTCTCTGAGAGAGGGAGAGTGTCTCTCTGTGAGTGTGTGTCTGAGAGAGAGGGAGAGTGTCTCTCTGTGATTGTGTGTCTCTGAGAGAGGGAGAGTGTCTCTCTGTGATTGTGTGTATCTGAGAGGGAGTGTGTCTCTGTGTGAGTGTGTCTCTGAGAGAGGGAGAGTGTCTCTGTGTGTGTGTGTGTCCCAGAGAGAGGGAGAGTGTCTCTCTGTGCGAGTGTGTCTCTGAGGGAGGGAGAGTGTCTCTGTGTGAGTGTGTGTATCTGAGAGAGGGAGAGTGTCTCTGTGTGAGTGTGTCTCTGAGAGAGGGAGAGTGTCTCTGTGAGTGTGTCTCTGAGAGAGGGAGAGTGTCTCTGTGAGTGTGTCTCTGAGAGAGGGAGAGTGTCTCTGTGAGTGTGTCTCTGAGAGAGGGAGAGTGTCTCTGTGAGTGTGTCTCTGAGAGAGGGAGAGTGTCTCTGTGTCAGTGTGTGTCTCTGAGAGAGAAAGAGTGTCTCTCTGTGTGAGTGTGTGTCTCTGAGAGAGAAAGAGTGTCTCTCTGTGTGAGTGTGTGTCTCAGAGAGGGAGAGTGTCTCTCTGTGTGAGTGTGTGTCTCTGAGAGAGGGAGAGTGTCTCTGTGTGTGTGTGTGTGTCTCTGAGAGAGGGAGAGTGTCTCTGTGTGTGTGTGTGTCTCTGAGAGAGGGAGAGTGTCTCTCTGTGTGTGTGTGTGTCTCTGAGAGAGGGAGAGTGTCTCTCTGTGTCAGTGTGTGTCTCTGAGAGAGGGAGAGTGTCTCTCTGTGTGAGTGTGTCTCAGAGAGGGAGAGGGTCTCTCTGTGTGAGTGTGTGTCTCTGCGAGAGGGAGAGTGTCTCTCTGTGTGAGTGTGTGTCTCTGAGAGAGGGAGAGTGTCTCACTGTGTCAGTGTGAGTCTCTGAGAGAGGGAGAGTGTCTCTCTGTGTGAGTGTGTGTCTCTCTCTGTGTGAGTGTGTGTCTCAAAGAGGGAGTGTGTCTGTGCGTCTCAGAGGAAGAGTGTCTCTCTGTGTGAGTGTGTGTCCCTGAGAGAGGGAGAGTGTCTCTCTGTGTGAGTGTGTGTATCTGAGAGAGGGAGAGTGTCTCTGTGTGAGTGTGTCTCTGAGAGAGGGAGAGTGTCTCTCTGTGAGAGTGTGTCTCTGAGAGAGGGAGCGTGTCTCTCTGTGAGAGTGTGTCTCTGAGAGAGGGAGCGTGTCTCTCTGTGATTGTGTGTCTGTGAGAGAGGGAGAGTGTCTCTCTGTGTGAGTGTGTGCCTCAGAGAGGGAGAGTGTCCCTCTGTGTGAGGGTGAGTCTCTCAGAGAGGGAGAGTGTCTCTCTGTGTGAGTGTGTGCCAGAGAGAGGGACAGTGTCAGTGTGATTGTGTGTCTCTGAGAGAGGGAGAGTTTCTCTGTGTGAGTGTGTGTATCTGAGAGGGAGAGTGTCTCTGTGTGAGTGTGTCTCTGAGAGAGGGAGAGTATCTCTGTGTGAGTGTGTGTCTCAGAGAGAGGGAGAGTGTCTCCCTGTTAGAGTGTGTCTCTGAGTGAGGGAGAGTGTCTCTGTGTGAGTGTGTGTCTCAGAGAGAGGGAGAGTGTCTCTGTGTGAGTGTGTATCTGAGAGAGGGAGAGTGTCTCTGTGTGAGTGTGTGTATCTGAGAGGGAGAGTGTCTCTGTGTGAGTGTGTGTATCTGAGAGGGAGAGTGTCTCTGTGTGAGTGTGTGTATCTGAGAGGGAGAGTGTCTCTGTGTGAGTGTGTGTATCTGAGAGGGAGCGTGTCTCTGTGTGAGTGTGTGTATCTGAGAGGGAGCGTGTCTCTGTGTGAGTGTGTATCTGAGAGGGAGAGTGTCTCTGTGTGAGTGTGTGTCTCAGAGAGGGAGAGTGTCTCTGTGTGAGAGTGTCTCTGAGAGAGGGAGAGTGTCTCTGTGTGAGTGTGTGTCTCAGAGAGGGAGAGTGTCTCTGTGTGAGTGTGTGTCTCGGAGAGAGGGAGAGTGTCTCTGTGTGAGTGTGTATCTGAGAGAGGGAGAATGTCTCTGTGTGAGTGTCTGTGAGAGAGGGAGAGTGTCTCTGTGTGAGTGTGTGCCTCAGAGAGGGAGAGTGTCCCTCTGTGTGAGGGTGAGTCTCTGAGAGAGGGAGAGTGTCTCTGTGTGGGAGTGTGTGTCAGAGAGAGGGTGAGTGTCTCTCTGTGGGAGTGTGTGTCTCAGAGAGGGAGAGTGTCTCTCTGTGTCAGTGTGTGTCTCAGAGAGGGAGAGTGTCTCTCTGTGATTGTGTGTCTCTGAGAGAGGGAGAGTGTCTCTCTCTGTGTGAGTGTGTGTCTCTGAGAGAGGGACAGTGTCTCTGTGTGAGTGTCTGTCTCTGAGAGAGGGACAATGTCTGTGTGAGTGTGTGTCTCTGAGAGAGGGAGAGTGTCTCTCTGTGAGTGTGTGTCTCTGAGAGAGGGAGAGTGTCTCTCTGTGAGTGTGTGTCTGAGAGAGAGGGAGAGTGTCTCTCTGTGATTGTGTGTCTCTGAGAGAGGGAGAGTGTCTCTCTGTGATTGTGTGTATCTGAGAGGGAGTGTGTCTCTGTGTGAGTGTGTCTCTGAGAGAGGGAGAGTGTCTCTGTGTGTGTGTGTGTCCCAGAGAGAGGGAGAGTGTCTCTCTGTGCGAGTGTGTCTCTGAGGGAGGGAGAGTGTCTCTGTGTGAGTGTGTGTATCTGAGAGAGGGAGAGTGTCTCTGTGTGAGTGTGTCTCTGAGAGAGGGAGAGTGTCTCTGTGAGTGTGTCTCTGAGAGAGGGAGAGTGTCTCTGTGAGTGTGTCTCTGAGAGAGGGAGAGTGTCTCTGTGAGTGTGTCTCTGAGAGAGGGAGAGTGTCTCTGTGTCAGTGTGTGTCTCTGAGAGAGAAAGAGTGTCTCTCTGTGTGAGTGTGTGTCTCTGAGAGAGGGAGAGTGTCTCTGTGTGTGTGTGTGTGTCTCTGAGAGAGGGAGAGTGTCTCTGTGTGTGTGTGTGTCTCTGAGAGAGGGAGAGTGTCTCTCTGTGTGTGTGTGTGTCTCTGAGAGAGGGAGAGTGTCTCTCTGTGTGAGTGTGTGTCTCTGAGAGAGGGAGAGTGCCTCTCTCTGTCAGTGTGTGTCTCTGAGAGAGGGAGAGTGTCTCTCTCTGTCAGTGTGTGTCTCTGAGAGAGGGAGAGTGTCTCTCTGTGTGAGTGTGTGTCTCTGAGAGAGGGAGAGTGTCTCTCTGTGTGAGTGTGTGTCTCAGAGAGGGAGTGTGTCTCTCTGTGAGTGTGTGTCTCTGAGAGAGGGAGCGTGTCTGTGCGTCTCAGAGGGAGAGTGTCTCTCTGTGTGAGTGTGTGTCTGAGAGAGGGAGTGTCTCTGTGAGTGTGTGTCTCTGAGAGAGGGAGAGTGCCTCTGTGTGAGTGTGTGCATCTGAGAGAGGGAGAGTGTCTCTCTGTGTGAGTGTGTGTGTCTGAGAGAGAAAGAGTGTCTCTCTGTGTCAGGGAGCGTGTCTCTCTGTGTGAGTGTGTGTCTCTGAGAGAGGGAGAGTGTCTCTCTGTGTGAGTGTGTGTCTCAGAGAGGGAGTGTGTCTCTCTGTGAGTGTGTGTCTCTGAGAGAGGGAGCGTGTCTGTGCGTCTCAGAGGGAGAGTGTCTCTCTGTGTGATTGTGTGTCTCTGAGAAAGGGAGAGTGTCTGTGCGTCTCTGAGAGAGGGAGAGTGTCTCTCTGTGTGAGCGTGTGTGTCTGAGAGAGGGAGAGTGTCTCTCTGTGTGAGTGTGTGTGTCTCTGAGAGAGGGAGAATGTCTCTCTGTGATTGTGTGTCTCTGAGAGAGGGAGAGTGTCTCTGTGTGAGTGTGTGTCTCTGAGAGAGGGAGAGTGTCTCTGTGAGTGTGTCTCTGAGAGAGGGAGAGTGTCTCTCTGTGTGAGTGCGTGTGTCTGAGAGAGGGAGAGTATCTCTCTGTGTGAGTGTGTGTCTGAGAGAGGGAGAGTGTCTCTGTCAGTGTGTGTCTCTGAGAGAGGGAGAGTGTCTCTGTGTCAGTGTGTGTCTCTGAGAGAGAAAGAGTGTCTCTCTGTGTCAGTGTGTGTCTCTGAGAGAGGGAGAGTGTCTCTCTGTGTGAGTGTGTGTCTCTGAGAGAGGGAGAGTGTCTCTCTGTGTGAGTGTGTGTCTCTGAGAGAGGGAGCGTGTGTCTCTGAGAGAGGGAGAGTGTGTCTCTGAGAGAGGGAGAGTGTCTCTGTAGGGGTGTGTGTATCTGAGAGAGGGAGAGTGTCTATGTGAGTGTGTCTCAGAGAGGGAGAGGGTCTCTCTGTGTGAGTGTGTGTCTCTGCGAGAGGGAGAGTGTCTCTCTGTGCGAGTGTGTCTCTGAGGGAGGGAGAGTGTCTCTGTGTGAGTGTGTGTATCTGAGAGAGGGAGAGTGTCTCTGTGTGTGTGTCTCTGAGAGAGGCAGAGTGTCTCTGTGAGTGTGTCTCTGAGAGAGGGAGAGTGTCTCTGTGAGTGTGTTTCTGAGAGAGGGAGAGTGTCTCTGTGAGTGTGTCTCTGAGAGAGGGAGAGTGTCTCTGTGTCAGTGTGTGTCTCTGAGAGAGAAAGAGTGTCTCTCTGTGTGAGTGTGTGTCTCTGAGAGAGAAAGAGTGTCTCTCTGTGTGAGTGTGTGTCTCAGAGAGGGAGAGTGTCTCTCTGTGTGAGTGTGTGTCTCTGAGAGAGGGAGAGTGTCTCTCTGTGTCAGTGTGTGTCTCTGAGAGAGGGAGAGTGTCTCTCTGTGTGAGTGTGTCTCAGAGAGGGAGAGGGTCTCTCTGTGTGAGTGTGTGTCTCTGCGAGAGGGAGAGTGTCTCTCTGTGTGAGTGTGTGTCTCTGAGAGAGGGAGAGTGTCTCACTGTGTCAGTGTGAGTCTCTGAGAGAGGGAGAGTGTCTCTCTGTGTGAGTGTGTGTCTCTGAGAGAGGGAGAGTGTCTCTCTGTGTGAGTGTGTGTCTCAAAGAGGGAGCGTGTCTGTGCGTCTCAGAGGAAGAGTGTCTCTCTGTGTGAGTGTGTGTCCCTGAGAGAGGGAGAGTGTCTCTCTGTGTGAGTGTGTGTATCTGAGAGAGGGAGAGTGTCTCTGTGTGAGTGTGTCTCTGAGAGAGGGAGAGTGTCTCTCTGTGAGAGTGTGTCTCTGAGAGAGGGAGCGTGTCTCTCTGTGAGAGTGTGTCTCTGAGAGAGGGAGCGTGTCTCTCTGTGATTGTGTGTCTGTGAGAGAGGGAGAGTGTCTCTCTGTGTGAGTGTGTGCCTCAGAGAGGGAGAGTGTCCCTCTGTGTGAGGGTGAGTCTCTCAGAGAGGGAGAGTGTCTCTCTGTGTGAGTGTGTGCCAGAGAGAGGGACAGTGTCAGTGTGATTGTGTGTCTCTGAGAGAGGGAGAGTTTCTCTGTGTGAGTGTGTGTATCTGAGAGGGAGAGTGTCTCTGTGTGAGTGTGTCTCTGAGAGAGGGAGAGTATCTCTGTGTGAGTGTGTGTCTCAGAGAGAGGGAGAGTGTCTCCCTGTTAGAGTGTGTCTCTGAGTGAGGGAGAGTGTCTCTGTGTGAGTGTGTGTCTCAGAGAGAGGGAGAGTGTCTCTGTGTGAGTGTGTATCTGAGAGAGGGAGAGTGTCTCTGTGTGAGTGTGTGTATCTGAGAGGGAGAGTGTCTCTGTGTGAGTGTGTGTATCTGAGAGGGAGAGTGTCTCTGTGTGAGTGTGTGTATCTGAGAGGGAGAGTGTCTCTGTGTGAGTGTGTGTATCTGAGAGGGAGCGTGTCTCTGTGTGAGTGTGTGTATCTGAGAGGGAGCGTGTCTCTGTGTGAGTGTGTATCTGAGAGGGAGAGTGTCTCTGTGTGAGTGTGTGTCTCAGAGAGGGAGAGTGTCTCTGTGTGAGTGTCTCTCTGAGAGAGGGAGAGTGTCTCTGTGTGAGTGTGTGTCTCAGAGAGGGAGAGTGTCTCTGTGTGAGTGTGTGTCTCGGAGAGAGGGAGAGTGTCTCTGTGTGAGTGTGTATCTCAGAGAGGGAGAGTGTCTCTGTGTGAGTGTCTGTGAGAGAGGGAGAGTGTCTCTGTGTGAGTGTGTGCCTCAGAGAGGGAGAGTGTCCCTCTGTGTGAGGGTGAGTCTCTGAGAGAGGGAGAGTGTCTCTGTGTGGGAGTGTGTGTCAGAGAGAGGGAGAGTGTCTCTCTGTGGGAGTGTGTGTCTCAGAGAGGGAGAGTGTCTCTCTGTGTCAGTGTGTGTCTCAGAGAGGGAGAGTGTCTCTCTGTGATTGTGTGTCTCTGAGAGAGGGAGAGTGTCTCTCTCTGTGTGAGTGTGTGTCTCTGAGAGAGGGACAGTGTCTCTGTGTGAGTGTCTGTCTCTGAGAGAGGGACAATGTCTGTGTGAGTGTGTGTCTCTGAGAGAGGGAGAGTGTCTCTCTGTGAGTGTGTGTCTCTGAGAGAGGGAGAGTGTCTCTCTGTGAGTGTGTGTCTGAGAGAGAGGGAGAGTGTCTCTCTGTGATTGTGTGTCTCTGAGAGAGGGAGAGTGTCTCTCTGTGATTGTGTGTATCTGAGAGGGAGTGTGTCTCTGTGTGAGTGTGTCTCTGAGAGAGGGAGAGTGTCTCTGTGTGTGTGTGTGTCCCAGAGAGAGGGAGAGTGTCTCTCTGTGCGAGTGTGTCTCTGAGGGAGGGAGAGTGTCTCTGTGTGAGTGTGTGTATCTGAGAGAGGGAGAGTGTCTCTGTGTGAGTGTGTCTCTGAGAGAGGGAGAGTGTCTCTGTGAGTGTGTCTCTGAGAGAGGGAGAGTGTCTCTGTGAGTGTGTCTCTGAGAGAGGGAGAGTGTCTCTGTGAGTGTGTCTCTGAGAGAGGGAGAGTGTCTCTGTGTCAGTGTGTGTCTCTGAGAGAGAAAGAGTGTCTCTCTGTGTGAGTGTGTGTCTCTGAGAGAGAAAGAGTGTCTCTCTGTGTGAGTGTGTGTCTCAAAGAGGGAGAGTGTCTCTCTGTGTGAGTGTGTGTCTCTGAGAGAGGGAGAGTGTCTCTCTGTGTGTGTGTGTGTCTCTGAGAGAGGGAGAGTGTCTCTGTGTGTGTGTGTGTGTCTCTGAGAGAGGGAGAGTGTCTCTCTGTGTGTGTGTGTGTCTCTGAGAGAGGGAGAGTGTCTCTCTGTGTGAGTGTGTGTCTCTGAGAGAGGGAGAGTGCCTCTCTCTGTCAGTGTGTGTCTCTGAGAGAGGGAGAGTGTCTCTCTCTGTCAGTGTGTGTCTCTGAGAGAGGGAGAGTGTCTCTCTGTGTGAGTGTGTGTCTCTGAGAGAGGGAGAGTGTCTCTCTGTGTGAGTGTGTGTCTCAGAGAGGGAGTGTGTCTCTCTGTGAGTGTGTGTCTCTGAGAGAGGGAGCGTGTCTGTGCGTCTCAGAGGGAGAGTGTCTCTGTGTGTGTGTGTGTGTCTCAGAGAGGGAGAGTGTCTCTCTGTGTGAGTGTGTGTCTGAGAGAGGGAGTGTCTCTGTGAGTGTGTGTCTCTGAGAGAGGGAGAGTGCCTCTGTGTGAGTGTGTGTATCTGAGAGAGGGAGAGTGTCTCTCTGTGTGAGTGTGTGTGTCTGAGAGAGAAAGAGTGTCTCTCTGTGTCAGGGAGCGTGTCTCTCTGTGTGAGTGTGTGTCTCAGTAGGGGTGTGTGTATCTGAGAGAGGGAGAGTGCCTGTGTGAGTGTCTCAGAGAGGGAGAGTGTCTCTCTGTGTGAGTGTGTGTCTCTGAGAGAGGGAGAGTGTCTCTCTGTGAGTGTGCCTCTCTGAGAGAGGGAGAGTGTCTCTCTGTGTGAGTGTGTGTCGCTGAGACAGGGAGAGTGTCTCTCTGTGTGAGTGTGTGTCTCTGAGAGAGGGAGAGTGTCTCTGTGTGTGTGTGTGTGTCTCTGAGAGAGGGAGAGTGTCTCTCTGTGTCAGTGTGTGTCTCTGAGAGAGGGAGAGTGTCTCTCTCTGTCAGTGTGTGTCTCTGAGAGAGGGAGAGTGTCTCTCTCTGTCAGTGTGTGTCTCTGAGAGAGGGAGAGTGTCTCTCTGTGTGAGTGTGTGTCTCTGAGAGAGGGAGAGTGTCTCTCTGTGTGAGTGTGTGTCTCTGAGAGAGGGAGAGTGTCTCTCTGTGTGAGTGTGTGTATCTGAGAGAGGGAGAGTGTCTCTGTGTGAGTGTGTGTATCTGAGAGGGGGAGAGTGTCTCTGTGTGAGTGTGTGTATCTGAGAGGGAGAGTGTCTCTGTGTGAGTGTGTGTATCTGAGAGGGAGAGTGTCTCTGTGTGAGTGTGTGTATCTGAGAGGGAGAGTGTCTCTGTGTGAGTGTGTGTATCTGAGAGGGAGCGTGTCTCTGTGTGAGTGTGTATCTGAGAGGGAGAGTGTCTCTGTGTGAGTGTGTGTCTCAGAGAGGGAGAGTGTCTCTGTGTGAGAGTGTCTCTGAGAGAGGGAGAGTGTCTGTGTGAGTGTGTGTCTCAGAGAGGGAGAGTGTCTCTGTGTGAGTGTGTGTCTCGGAGAGAGGGAGAGTGTCTCTGTGTGTGTGTATCTGAGAGAGGGAGAGTGTCTCTGTGTGAGTGTCTGTGAGAGAGGGAGAGTGTCTCTGTGTGAGTGTGTGCCTCAGAGAGGGAGAGTGTCCCTCTGTGTGAGGGTGAGTCTCTGAGAGAGGGAGAGTGTCTCTGTGTGGGAGTGTGTGTCAGAGAGAGGGAGAGTGTCTCTCTGTGGGAGTGTGTGTCTCAGAGAGGGAGAGTGTCTCTCTGTGTCAGTGTGTCTCAGAGAGGGAGAGTGTCTCTCTCTGTGTGAGTGTCTGTCTCTGAGAGAGGGACAATGTCTGTGTGAGTGTGTGTCTCTGAGAGAGGGAGAGTGTCTCTCTGAGTGTGTGTCTCTGAGAGAGGGAGAGTGTCTCTCTGTGAGTGTGTGTCTGAGAGAGAGGGAGAGTGTCTCTCTGTGATTGTGTGTCTCTGAGAGAGGGAGAGTGTCTCTCTGTGATTGTGTGTATCTGAGAGGGAGTGTGTCTCTGTGTGAGTGTGTCTCTGAGAGAGGGAGAGTGTCTCTGTGTGAGTGTGTGTCCCAGAGAGAGGGAGAGTGTCTCTCTGTGCGAGTGTGTCTCTGAGGGAGGGAGAGTGTCTCTGTGTGAGTGTGTGTATCTGAGAGAGGGAGAGTGTCTCTGTGTGAGTGTGACTCTGAGAGAGGGAGAGTGTCTCTGTGTGAGTGTCTCTGAGAGAGGGAGAGTGTCTCTGTGAGTGTGTCTCTGAGAGAGGGAGAGTGTCTCTGTGTGAGTGTGTGTATCTGAGAGAGGGAGAGTGTCTCTGTGTGAGTGTGTGTATCTGAGAAAGGGAGAGTGTCTCTGTGTCAGTGTGTGTCTCTGAGAGAGAAAGAGTGTCTCTCTGTGTGAGTGTGTGTCTCTGAGAGAGAAAGAGTGTCTCTCTGTGTGAGTGTGTGTCTCAGAGAGGGAGAGTGTCTCTCTGTGTGAGTGTGTGTCTCTGAGAGAGGGAGAGTGTCTCTGTGTGTGTGTGTGTGTCTCTGAGAGAGGGAGAGTGTCTCTCTGTGTGAGTGTGTGTCTCTGAGAGAGGGAGAGTGTCTCTCTGTGTGAGTGTGTGTCTCAGAGAGGGAGTGTGTCTCTCTGTGAGTGTGTGTCTCTGAGAGAGGGAGCGTGTCTGTGCGTCTCAGAGGGAGAGTGTCTCTCTGTGTGATTGTGTGTCTCTGAGAAAGGGAGAGTGTCTGTGCGTCTCTGAGAGAGGGAGAGTGTCTCTCTGTGTGAGCGTGTGTGTCTGAGAGAGGGAGAGTGTCTCTCTGTGTGAGTGTGTGTGTCTCTGAGAGAGGGAGAATGTCTCTCTGTGATTGTGTGTCTCTGAGAGAGGGAGAGTGTCTCTGTGTGAGTGTGTGTCTCTGAGAGAGGGAGAGTGTCTCTGTGAGTGTGTCTCTGAGAGAGGGAGAGTGTCTCTCTGTGTGAGTGCGTGTGTCTGAGAGAGGGAGAGTATCTCTCTGTGTGAGTGTGTGTCTGAGAGAGGGAGAGTGTCTCTGTCAGTGTGTGTCTCTGAGAGAGGGAGAGTGTCTCTGTGTCAGTGTGTGTCTCTGAGAGAGAAAGAGTGTCTCTCTGTGTCAGTGTGTGTCTCTGAGAGAGGGAGAGTGTCTCTCTGTGTGAGTGTGTGTCTCTGAGAGAGGGAGAGTGTCTCTCTGTGTGAGTGTGTGTCTCTGAGAGAGGGAGCGTGTGTCTCTGAGAGAGGGAGAGTGTCTCTGTAGGGGTGTGTGTATCTGAGAGAGGGAGAGTGTCTATGTGAGTGTGTCTCAGAGAGGGAGAGGGTCTCTCTGTGTGAGTGTGTGTCTCTGAGGGAGGGAGAGTGTCTCTGTGTGAGTGTGTGTATCTGAGAGAGGGAGAGTGTCTCTGTGTGAGTGTGTCTCTGAGAGAGGGAGAGTGTCTCTGTGAGTGTGTCTCTGAGAGAGGGAGAGTGTCTCTGTGAGTGTGTTTCTGAGAGAGGGAGAGTGTCTCTGTGAGTGTGTCTCTGAGAGAGGGAGAGTGTCTCTGTGTCAGTGTGTGTCTCTGAGAGAGAAAGAGTGTCTCTCTGTGTTAGTGTGTGTCTCTGAGAGAGAAAGAGTGTCTCTCTGTGTGAGTGTGTGTCTCAGAGAGGGAGAGTGTCTCTCTGTGTGAGTGTGTGTCTCTGAGAGAGGGAGAGTGTCTCTCTGTGTCAGTGTGTGTCTCTGAGAGAGGGAGAGTGTCTCTCTGTGTGAGTGTGTCTCAGAGAGGGAGAGGGTCTCTCTGTGTGAGTGTGTGTCTCTGCGAGAGGGAGAGTGTCTCTCTGTGTGAGTGTGTGTCTCTGAGAGAGGGAGAGTGTCTCACTGTGTCAGTGTGAGTCTCTGAGAGAGGGAGAGTGTCTCTCTGTGTGAGTGTGTGTCCCTGAGAGAGGGAGAGTGTCTCTCTGTGTGAGTGTGTGTATCTGAGAGAGGGAGAGTGTCTCTGTGTGAGTGTGTCTCTGAGAGAGGGAGAGTGTCTCTCTGTGAGAGTGTGTCTCTGAGAGAGGGAGCGTGTCTCTCTGTGAGAGTGTGTCTCTGAGAGAGGGAGCGTGTCTCTCTGTGAGAGTGTGTCTCTGAGAGAGGGAGCGTGTCTCTCTGTGATTGTGTGTCTGTGAGAGAGGGAGAGTGTCTCTCTGTGTGAGTGTGTGCCTCAGAGAGGGAGAGTGTCCCTCTGTGTGAGGGTGAGTCTCTCAGAGAGGGAGAGTGTCTCTCTGTGTGAGTGTGTGCCAGAGAGAGGGACAGTGTCAGTGTGATTGTGTGTCTCTGAGAGAGGGAGAGTGTCTCTGTGTGAGTGTGTGTCTCAGAGAGAGGGAGAGTGTCTCCCTGTTAGAGTGTGTCTCTGAGTGAGGGAGAGTGTCTCTGTGTGAGTGTGTGTCTCAGAGAGAGGGTGAGTGTCTCTGTGTGAGTGTGTATCTGAGAGAGGGAGAGTGTCTCTGTGTGAGTGTGTGTATCTGAGAGGGAGAGTGTCTCTGTGAGTGTGTGTATCTGAGAGGGAGAGTGTCTCTGTGTGAGTGAGTGTATCTGAGAGGGAGAGTGTCTCTGTGTGAGTGTGTGTATCTGAGAGGGAGCGTGTCTCTGTGTGAGTGTGTGTATCTGAGAGGGAGCGTGTCTCTGTGTGAGTGTGTATCTGAGAGGGAGAGTGTCTCTGTGTGAGTGTGTGTCTCAGAGAGGGAGAGTGTCTCTGTGTGAGAGTGTCTCTGAGAGAGGGAGAGTGTCTCTGTGTGAGTGTGTGTCTCAGAGAGGGAGAGTGTCTCTGTGTGAGTGTGTGTCTCGGAGAGAGGGAGAGTGTCTCTGTGTGAGTGTGTATCTGAGAGAGGGAGAGTGTCTCTGTGTGAGTGTCTGTGAGAGAGGGAGAGTGTCTCTGTGTGGGAGTGTGTGCCTCAGAGAGGGAGAGTGTCTCTCTGTGGGAGTGTGTGTCTCAGAGAGGGAGAGTGTCTCTCTGTGTCAGTGTGTGTCTCAGAGAGGGAGAGTGTCTCTCTGTGATTGTGTGTCTCTGAGAGAGGGAGAGTGTCTCTCTCTGTGTGAGTGTGTGTCTCTGAGAGAGGGACAGTGTCTCTGTGTGAGTGTCTGTCTCTGAGAGAGGGACAATGTCTGTGTGAGTGTGTGTCTCTGAGAGAGGGAGAGTGTCTCTCTGTGAGTGTGTGTCTCTGAGAGAGGGAGAGTGTCTCTCTGTGAGTGTGTGTCTGAGAGAGAGGGAGAGTGTCTCTCTGTGATTGTGTGTCTCTGAGAGAGGGAGAGTGTCTCTCTGTGATTGTGTGTATCTGAGAGGGAGTGTGTCTCTGTGTGAGTGTGTCTCTGAGAGAGGGAGAGTGTCTCTGTGTGAGTGTGTGTCCCAGAGAGAGGGAGAGTGTCTCTCTGTGCGAGTGTGTCTCTGAGGGAGGGAGAGTGTCTCTGTGTGAGTGTGTGTATCTGAGAGAGGGAGAGTGTCTCTGTGTGAGTGTGTCTCTGAGAGAGGGAGAGTGTCTCTGTGAGTGTGTCTCTGAGAGAGGGAGAGTGTCTCTGTGAGTGTGTCTCTGAGAGAGGGAGAGTGTCTCTGTGAGTGTGTCTCTGAGAGAGGGAGAGTGTCTCTGTGTCAGTGTGTGTCTCTGAGAGAGAAAGAGTGTCTCTCTGTGTGAGTGTGTGTCTCTGAGAGAGAAAGAGTGTCTCTCTGTGTGAGTGTGTGTCTCTGAGAGAGGGAGAGTGTCTCTCTGTGTGTGTGTGTGTCTCTGAGAGAGGGAGAGTGTCTCTCTGTGTGTGTGTGTGTCTCTGAGAGAGGGAGAGTGTCTCTGTGTGTGTGTGTGTGTCTCTGAGAGAGGGAGAGTGTCTCTCTGTGTGAGTGTGTGTCTCTGAGAGAGGGAGAGTGTCTCTCTCTGTCAGTGTGTGTCTCTGAGAGAGGGAGAGTGTCTCTCTCTGTCAGTGTGTGTCTCTGAGAGAGGGAGAGTGTCTCTCTGTGTGAGTGTGTGTCTCTGAGAGAGGGAGAGTGTCTCTCTGTGTGAGTGTGTGTCTCAGAGAGGGAGTGTGTCTCTCTGTGAGTGTGTGTCTCTGAGAGAGGGAGCGTGTCTGTGCGTCTCAGAGGGAGAGTGTCTCTGTGTGTGTGTGTGTGTGTCTCAGAGAGGGAGAGTGTCTCTCTGTGTGAGTGTGTGTCTGAGAGAGGGAGTGTCTCTGTGAGTGTGTGTCTCTGAGAGAGGGAGAGTGCCTCTGTGTGAGTGTGTGTGTCTGAGAGAGGGAGAGTGTCTCTCTGTGTGAGTGTGTGTGTCTGAGAGAGAAAGAGTGTCTCTCTGTGTCAGGGAGCGTGTCTCTCTGTGTGAGTGTGTGTCTCAGTAGGGGTGTGTGTATCTGAGAGAGGGAGAGTGCCTGTGTGAGTGTCTCAGAGAGGGAGAGTATCTCTCTGTGTGAGTGTGTCTCAGAGAGGGAGAGTGTCTCTCTGTGTGAGTGTGTGTCTCTGAGAGAGGGAGAGTGTCTCTCTGTGTGAGTGTGTGTCGCTGAGACAGGGAGAGTGTCTCTCTGTGTGAGTGTGTGTCTGAGAGGGAGAGTGTCTCTGTGTGTGTGTGTGTGTCTCTGAGAGAGGGAGAGTGTCTCTCTGTGTGAGTGTGTGTCTCTGAGAGAGGGAGAGTCTCTCTCTCTGTCAATGTGTGTCTCTGAGAGAGGGAGAGTGTCTCTCTCTGTCAGTGTGTGTCTCTGAGAGAGGGAGAGTGTCTCTCTGTGTGAGTGTGTGTCTCTGAGAGAGGGAGAGTGTCTCTCTGTGTGAGTGTGTGTATCTGAGAGAGGGAGAGTGTCTCTGTGTGAGTGTGTGTATCTGAGAGGGAGAGTGTCTCTGTGTGAGTGTGTGTATCTGAGAGGGAGAGTGTCTCTGTGTGAGTGTGTGTATCTGAGAGGGAGAGTGTCTCTGTGTGAGTGTGTGTCTCTGAGAGAGGGAGAGTGTCTCTCTGTGTGTGTGTGTGTCTCTGAGAGAGGGAGAGTGCCTCTGTGTGAGTGTGTGTGTCTGAGAGAGGGAGAGTGTCTCTCTGTGTGAGTGTGTGTGTCTGAGAGAGAAAGAGTGTCTCTCTGTGTCAGGGAGCGTGTCTCTCTGTGTGAGTGTGTGTCTCAGTAGGGGTGTGTGTATCTGAGAGAGGGAGAGTGCCTGTGTGAGTGTCTCAGAGAGGGAGAGTATCTCTCTGTGTGAGTGTGTCTCAGAGAGGGAGAGTGTCTCTCTGTGTGAGTGTGTGTCTCTGAGAGAGGGAGAGTGTCTCTCTGTGTGAGTGTGTGTCGCTGAGACAGGGAGAGTGTCTCTCTGTGTGAGTGTGTGTCTGAGAGGGAGAGTGTCTCTGTGTGTGTGTGTGTGTCTCTGAGAGAGGGAGAGTGTCTCTCTGTGTGAGTGTGTGTCTCAGAGAGGGAGAGTGTCTCTCTCTGTCAGTGTGTGTCTCTGAGAGAGGGAGAGTGTCTCTCTCTGTCAGTGTGTGTCTCTGAGAGAGGGAGAGTGTCTCTCTGTGTGAGTGTGTGTCTCTGAGAGAGGGAGAGTGTCTCTCTGTGTGAGTGTGTGTATCTGAGAGAGGGAGAGTGTCTCTGTGTGAGTGTGTGTATCTGAGAGGGAGAGTGTCTCTGTGTGAGTGTGTGTATCTGAGAGGGAGAGTGTCTCTGTGTGAGTGTGTGTATCTGAGAGGGAGAGTGTCTCTGTGTGAGTGTGTGTATCTGAGAGGGAGCGTGTCTCTGTGTGAGTGTGTATCTGAGAGGGAGAGTGTCTCTGTGTGAGTGTGTGTCTCAGAGAGGGAGAGTGTCTCTGTGTGAGAGTGTCTCTGAGAGAGGGAGAGTGTCTCTGTGTGAGTGTGTGTCTCAGAGAGGGAGAGTGTCTCTGTGTGAGTGTGTGTCTCGGAGAGAGGGAGAGTGTCTCTGTGTGTGTGTATCTGAGAGAGGGAGAGTGTCTCTGTGTGAGTGTCTGTGAGAGAGGGAGAGTGTCTCTGTGTGAGTGTGTGCCTCAGAGAGGGAGAGTGTCCCTCTGTGTGAGGGTGAGTCTCTGAGAGAGGGAGAGTGTCTCTGTGTGGGAGTGTGTGTCAGAGAGAGGGAGAGTGTCTCTCTGTGGGAGTGTGTGTCTCAGAGAGGGAGAGTGTCTCTCTGTGTCAGTGTGTGTCTCAGAGAGGGAGAGTGTCTCTCTGTGATTGTGTGTCTCTGAGAGAGGGAGAGTGTCTCTCTCTGTGTGAGTGTGTGTCTCTGAGAGAGGGACAGTGTCTCTGTGTGAGTGTCTGTCTCTGAGAGAGGGACAATGTCTGTGTGAGTGTGTGTCTCTGAGAGAGGGAGAGTGTCTCTCTGAGTGTGTGTCTCTGAGAGAGGGAGAGTGTCTCTCTGTGAGTGTGTGTCTGAGAGAGAGGGAGTGTGTCTCTGTGTGAGTGTGTATCTGAGAGAGGGAGAGTGTCTCTGTGTGAGTGTGTGTATCTGAGAGGGAGAGTGTCTCTGTGAGTGTGTGTATCTGAGAGGGAGAGTGTCTCTGTGTGAGTGTGTGTATCTGAGAGGGAGAGTGTCTCTGTGTGAGTGTGTGTATCTGAGAGGGAGCGTGTCTCTGTGTGAGTGTGTGTATCTGAGAGGGAGCGTGTCTCTGTGTGAGTGTGTATCTGAGAGGGAGAGTGTCTCTGTGTGAGTGTGTGTCTCAGAGAGGGAGAGTGTCTCTGTGTGAGAGTGTCTCTGAGAGAGGGAGAGTGTCTCTGTGTGAGTGTGTGTCTCAGAGAGGGAGAGTGTCTCTGTGTGAGTGTGTGTCTCGGAGAGAGGGAGAGTGTCTCTGTGTGAGTGTGTATCTGAGAGAGGGAGAGTGTCTCTGTGTGAGTGTCTGTGAGAGAGGGAGAGTGTCTCTGTGTGGGAGTGTGTGCCTCAGAGAGGGAGAGTGTCTCTCTGTGGGAGTGTGTGTCTCAGAGAGGGAGAGTGTCTCTCTGTGTCAGTGTGTGTCTCAGAGAGGGAGAGTGTCTCTCTGTGATTGTGTGTCTCTGAGAGAGGGAGAGTGTCTCTCTCTGTGTGAGTGTGTGTCTCTGAGAGAGGGACAGTGTCTCTGTGTGAGTGTCTGTCTCTGAGAGAGGGACAATGTCTGTGTGAGTGTGTGTCTCTGAGAGAGGGAGAGTGTCTCTCTGTGAGTGTGTGTCTCTGAGAGAGGGAGAGTGTCTCTCTGTGAGTGTGTGTCTGAGAGAGAGGGAGAGTGTCTCTCTGTGATTGTGTGTCTCTGAGAGAGGGAGAGTGTCTCTCTGTGATTGTGTGTATCTGAGAGGGAGTGTGTCTCTGTGTGAGTGTGTCTCTGAGAGAGGGAGAGTGTCTCTGTGTGAGTGTGTGTCCCAGAGAGAGGGAGAGTGTCTCTCTGTGCGAGTGTGTCTCTGAGGGAGGGAGAGTGTCTCTGTGTGAGTGTGTGTATCTGAGAGAGGGAGAGTGTCTCTGTGTGAGTGTGTCTCTGAGAGAGGGAGAGTGTCTCTGTGAGTGTGTCTCTGAGAGAGGGAGAGTGTCTCTGTGAGTGTGTCTCTGAGAGAGGGAGAGTGTCTCTGTGAGTGTGTCTCTGAGAGAGGGAGAGTGTCTCTGTGTCAGTGTGTGTCTCTGAGAGAGAAAGAGTGTCTCTCTGTGTGAGTGTGTGTCTCTGAGAGAGAAAGAGTGTCTCTCTGTGTGAGTGTGTGTCTCTGAGAGAGGGAGAGTGTCTCTCTGTGTGTGTGTGTGTCTCTGAGAGAGGGAGAGTGTCTCTGTGTGTGTGTGTGTGTCTCTGAGAGAGGGAGAGTGTCTCTCTGTGTGAGTGTGTGTCTCAGAGAGGGAGAGTGTCTCTCTCTGTCAGTGTGTGTCTCTGAGAGAGGGAGAGTGTCTCTCTCTGTCAGTGTGTGTCTCTGAGAGAGGGAGAGTGTCTCTCTGTGTGAGTGTGTGTCTCTGAGAGAGGGAGAGTGTCTCTCTGTGTGAGTGTGTGTCTCAGAGAGGGAGTGTGTCTCTCTGTGAGTGTGTGTCTCTGAGAGAGGGAGCGTGTCTGTGCGTCTCAGAGGGAGAGTGTCTGTGTGTGTGTGTGTGTGTCTCAGAGAGGGAGAGTGTCTCTCTGTGTGAGTGTGTGTCTGAGAGAGGGAGTGTCTCTGTGAGTGTGTGTCTCTGAGAGAGGGAGAGTGCCTCTGTGTGAGTGTGTGTGTCTGAGAGAGGGAGAGTGTCTCTCTGTGTGAGTGTGTGTGTCTGAGAGAGAAAGAGTGTCTCTCTGTGTCAGGGAGCGTGTCTCTCTGTGTGAGTGTGTGTCTCAGTAGGGGTGTGTGTATCTGAGAGAGGGAGAGTGCCTGTGTGAGTGTCTCAGAGAGGGAGAGTATCTCTCTGTGTGAGTGTGTCTCAGAGAGGGAGAGTGTCTCTCTGTGTGAGTGTGTGTCTCTGAGAGAGGGAGAGTGTCTCTCTGTGTGAGTGTGTGTCGCTGAGACAGGGAGAGTGTCTCTCTGTGTGAGTGTGTGTCTGAGAGGGAGAGTGTCTCTGTGTGTGTGTGTGTGTCTCTGAGAGAGGGAGAGTGTCTCTCTGTGTGAGTGTGTGTCTCTGAGAGAGGGAGAGTGTCTCTCTCTGTCAGTGTGTGTCTCTGAGAGAGGGAGAGTGTCTCTCTCTGTCAGTGTGTGTCTCTGAGAGAGGTAGAGTGTCTCTCTGTGTGAGTGTGTGTCTCTGAGAGAGGGAGAGTGTCTCTCTGTGTGAGTGTGTGTATCTGAGAGAGGGAGAGTGTCTCTGTGTGAGTGTGTGTATCTGAGAGGGAGAGTGTCTCTGTGTGAGTGTGTGTATCTGAGAGGGAGAGTGTCTCTGTGTGAGTGTGTGTATCTGAGAGGGAGAGTCTCTCTGTGTGAGTGTGTGTCTCTGAGAGAGGGAGAGTGTCTGTGTGTGTGTGTGTGTGTCTCTGAGAGAGGGAGAGTGCCTCTGTGTGAGTGTGTGTGTCTGAGAGAGGGAGAGTGTCTCTCTGTGTGAGTGTGTGTGTCTGAGAGAGAAAGAGTGTCTCTCTGTGTCAGGGAGCGTGTCTCTCTGTGTGAGTGTGTGTCTCAGTAGGGGTGTGTGTATCTGAGAGAGGGAGAGTGCCTGTGTGAGTGTCTCAGAGAGGGAGAGTATCTCTCTGTGTGAGTGTGTCTCAGAGAGGGAGAGTGTCTCTCTGTGTGAGTGTGTGTCTCTGAGAGAGGGAGAGTGTCTCTCTGTGTGAGTGTGTGTCGCTGAGACAGGGAGAGTGTCTCTCTGTGTGAGTGTGTGTCTGAGAGGGAGAGTGTCTCTGTGTGTGTGTGTGTGTCTCTGAGAGAGGGAGAGTGTCTCTGTGTGAGTGTGTGTCTCTGAGAGAGGGAGAGTGTCTCTCTCTGTCAGTGTGTGTCTCTGAGAGAGGGAGAGTGTCTCTCTCTGTCAGTGTGTGTCTCTGAGAGAGGGAGAGTGTCTCTCTGTGTGAGTGTGTGTCTCTGAGAGAGGGAGAGTGTCTCTCTGTGTGAGTGTGTGTATCTGAGAGAGGGAGAGTGTCTCTGTGTGAGTGTGTGTATCTGAGAGGGAGAGTGTCTCTGTGTGAGTGTGTGTATCTGAGAGGGAGAGTGTCTCTGTGTGAGTGTGTGTATCTGAGAGGGAGAGTGTCTCTGTGTGAGTGTGTGTCTCTGAGAGAGGGAGAGTGTCTCTCTGTGTGTGTGTGTGTCTCTGAGAGAGGGAGAGTGTCTCTCTGTGTGTGTGTGTGTCTCTGAGAGAGGGAGAGTGTCTCTCTGTGTGTGTGTGTGTCTCTGAGAGAGGGAGAGTGTCTCTCTGTGTGAGTGTGTGTCTCTGAGAGAGGGAGAGTGTCTCTCTCTGTCAGTGTGTGTCTCTGAGAGAGGGAGAGTGTCTCTCTCTGTCAGTGTGTGTCTCTGAGAGAGGGAGAGTGTCTCTCTGTGTGAGTGTGTGTCTCTGAGAGAGGGAGAGTGTCTCTCTGTGTGAGTGTGTGTCTCAGAGAGGGAGTGTGTCTCTCTGTGAGTGTGTGTCTCTGAGAGAGGGAGCTTGTCTGTGCGTCTCAGAGGGAGAGTGTCTCTGTGTGTGTGTGTGTGTCTCAGAGAGGGAGAGTGTCTCTCTGTGTGAGTGTGTGTCTGAGAGAGGGAGTGTCTCTGTGAGTGTGTGTCTCTGAGAGAGGGAGAGTGCCTCTGTGTGAGTGTGTGTGTCTGAGAGAGGGAGAGTGTCTCTCTGTGTGAGTGTGTGTGTCTGAGAGAGAAAGAGTGTCTCTCTGTGTCAGGGAGCGTGTCTCTCTGTGTGAGTGTGTGTCTCAGTAGGGGTGTGTGTATCTGAGAGAGGGAGAGTGCCTGTGTGAGTGTCTCAGAGAGGGAGAGTATCTCTCTGTGTGAGTGTGTCTCAGAGAGGGAGAGTGTCTCTCTGTGTGAGTGTGTGTCTCTGAGAGAGGGAGAGTGTCTCTCTGTGTGAGTGTGTGTCGCTGAGACAGGGAGAGTGTCTCTCTGTGTGAGTGTGTGTCTGAGAGGGAGAGTGTCTCTGTGTGTGTGTGTGTGTCTCTGAGAGAGGGAGAGTGTCTCTCTGTGTGAGTGTGTGTCTCAGAGAGGGAGAGTGTCTCTCTCTGTCAGTGTGTGTCTCTGAGAGAGGGAGAGTGTCTCTCTCTGTCAGTGTGTGTCTCTGAGAGAGGGAGAGTGTCTCTCTGTGTGAGTGTGTGTCTCTGAGAGAGGGAGAGTGTCTCTCTGTGTGAGTGTGTGTATCTGAGAGAGGGAGAGTGTCTCTGTGTGAGTGTGTGTATCTGAGAGGGAGAGTGTCTCTGTGTGAGTGTGTGTATCTGAGAGGGAGAGTGTCTCTGTGTGAGTGTGTGTATCTGAGAGGGAGAGTGTCTCTGTGTGAGTGTGTGTATCTGAGAGGGAGCGTGTCTCTGTGTGAGTGTGTATCTGAGAGGGAGAGTGTCTCTGTGTGAGTGTGTGTCTCAGAGAGGGAGAGTGTCTCTGTGTGAGAGTGTCTCTGAGAGAGGGAGAGTGTCTCTGTGTGAGTGTGTGTCTCAGAGAGGGAGAGTGTCTCTGTGTGAGTGTGTGTCTCGGAGAGAGGGAGAGTGTCTCTGTGTGTGTGTATCTGAGAGAGGGAGAGTGTCTCTGTGTGAGTGTCTGTGAGAGAGGGAGAGTGTCTCTGTGTGAGTGTGTGCCTCAGAGAGGGAGAGTGTCCCTCTGTGTGAGGGTGAGTCTCTGAGAGAGGGAGAGTGTCTCTGTGTGGGAGTGTGTGTCAGAGAGAGGGAGAGTGTCTCTCTGTGGGAGTGTGTGTCTCAGAGAGGGAGAGTGTCTCTCTGTGTCAGTGTGTGTCTCAGAGAGGGAGAGTGTCTCTCTGTGATTGTGTGTCTCTGAGAGAGGGAGAGTGTCTCTCTCTGTGTGAGTGTGTGTCTCTGAGAGAGGGACAGTGTCTCTGTGTGAGTGTCTGTCTCTGAGAGAGGGACAATGTCTGTGTGAGTGTGTGTCTCTGAGAGAGGGAGAGTGTCTCTCTGAGTGTGTGTCTCTGAGAGAGGGAGAGTGTCTCTCTGTGAGTGTGTGTCTGAGAGAGAGGGAGAGTGTCTCTCTGTGATTGTGTGTCTCTGAGAGAGGGAGAGTGTCTCTCTGTGATTGTGTGTATCTGAGAGGGAGTGTGTCTCTGTGTGAGTGTGTCTCTGAGAGAGGGAGAGTGTCTCTGTGTGAGTGTGTGTCCCAGAGAGAGGGAGAGTGTCTCTCTGTGCGAGTGTGTGTATCTGAGAGAGGGAGAGTGTCTCTGTGTGAGTGTGTGTATCTGAGAGGGAGAGTGTCTCTGTGTGAGTGTGTGTATCTGAGAGGGAGAGTGTCTCTGTGTGAGTGTGTGTCTCTGAGAGAGGGAGAGTGTCTCTCTGTGTGTGTGTGTGTCTCTGAGAGAGGGAGAGTGCCTCTGTGTGAGTGTGTGTGTCTGAGAGAGGGAGAGTGTCTCTCTGTGTGAGTGTGTGTGTCTGAGAGAGAAAGAGTGTCTCTCTGTGTCAGGGAGCGTGTCTCTCTGTGTGAGTGTGTGTCTCAGTAGGGGTGTGTGTATCTGAGAGAGGGAGAGTGCCTGTGTGAGTGTCTCAGAGAGGGAGAGTATCTCTCTGTGTGAGTGTGTCTCAGAGAGGGAGAGTGTCTCTCTGTGTGAGTGTGTGTCTCTGAGAGAGGGAGAGTGTCTCTCTGTGTGAGTGTGTGTCGCTGAGACAGGGAGAGTGTCTCTCTGTGTGAGTGTGTGTCTGAGAGGGAGAGTGTCTCTGTGTGTGTGTGTGTGTCTCTGAGAGAGGGAGAGTGTCTCTCTCTGTGTGAGTGTGTGTCTCTGAGAGAGGGAGAGTGTCTCTCTCTGTCAGTGTGTGTCTCTGAGAGAGGGAGAGTGTCTCTCTCTGTCAGTGTGTGTCTCTGAGAGAGGGAGAGTGTCTCTCTGTGTGAGTGTGTGTCTCTGAGAGAGGGAGAGTGTCTCTCTGTGTGAGTGTGTGTATCTGAGAGAGGGAGAGTGTCTCTGTGTGAGTGTGTGTATCTGAGAGGGAGAGTGTCTCTGTGTGAGTGTGTGTATCTGAGAGGGAGAGTGTCTCTGTGTGAGTGTGTGTATCTGAGAGGGAGAGTGTCTCTGTGTGAGTGTGTGTCTCTGAGAGAGGGAGAGTGTCTCTCTGTGTGTGTGTGTGTCTCTGAGAGAGGGAGAGTGTCTCTCTGTGTGTGTGTGTGTCTCTGAGAGAGGGAGAGTGTCTCTCTGTGTGTGTGTGTGTCTCTGAGAGAGGGAGAGTGTCTCTCTGTGTGAGTGTGTGTCTCTGAGAGAGGGAGAGTGTCTCTCTCTGTCAGTGTGTGTCTCTGAGAGAGGGAGAGTGTCTCTCTCTGTCAGTGTGTGTCTCTGAGAGAGGGAGAGTGTCTCTCTGTGTGAGTGTGTGTCTCTGAGAGAGGGAGAGTGTCTCTCTGTGTGAGTGTGTGTCTCAGAGAGGGAGTGTGTCTCTCTGTGAGTGTGTGTCTCTGAGAGAGGGAGCGTGTCTGTGCGTCTCAGAGGGAGAGTGTCTCTGTGTGTGTGTGTGTGTGTGTCTCAGAGAGGGAGAGTGTCTCTCTGTGTGAGTGTGTGTCTGAGAGAGGGAGTGTCTCTGTGAGTGTGTGTCTCTGAGAGAGGGAGAGTGCCTCTGTGTGAGTGTGTGTGTCTGAGAGAGGGAGAGTGTCTCTCTGTGTGAGTGTGTGTGTCTGAGAGAGAAAGAGTGTCTCTCTGTGTCAGGGAGCGTGTCTCTCTGTGTGAGTGTGTGTCTCAGTAGGGGTGTGTGTATCTGAGAGAGGGAGAGTGCCTGTGTGAGTGTCTCAGAGAGGGAGAGTATCTCTCTGTGTGAGTGTGTCTCAGAGAGGGAGAGTGTCTCTCTGTGTGAGTGTGTGTCGCTGAGACAGGGAGAGTGTCTCTCTGTGTGAGTGTGTGTCTGACAGGGAGAGTGTCTCTGTGTGTGTGTGTGTGTCTCTGAGAGAGGGAGAGTGTCTCTCTGTGTGAGTGTGTGTCTCTGAGAGAGGGAGAGTGTCTCTCTCTGTCAGTGTGTGTCTCTGAGAGAGGGAGAGTGTCTCTCTCTGTCAGTGTGTGTCTCTGAGAGAGGGAGAGTGTCTCTCTGTGTGAGTGTGTGTCTCTGAGAGAGGGAGAGTGTCTCTCTGTGTGAGTGTGTGTATCTGAGAGAGGGAGAGTGTCTCTGTGTGAGTGTGTGTATCTGAGAGGGAGAGTGTCTCTGTGTGAGTGTGTGTATCTGAGAGGGAGAGTGTCTCTGTGTGAGTGTGTGTATCTGAGAGGGAGAGTGTCTCTGTGTGAGTGTGTGTATCTGAGAGGGAGCGTGTCTCTGTGTGAGTGTGTATCTGAGAGGGAGAGTGTCTCTGTGTGAGTGTGTGTCTCAGAGAGGGAGAGTGTCTCTGTGTGAGAGTGTCTCTGAGAGAGGGAGAGTGTCTCTGTGTGAGTGTGTGTCTCAGAGAGGGAGAGTGTCTCTGTGTGAGTGTGTGTCTCGGAGAGAGGGAGAGTGTCTCTGTGTGTGTGTATCTGAGAGAGGGAGAGTGTCTCTGTGTGAGTGTCTGTGAGAGAGGGAGAGTGTCTCTGTGTGAGTGTGTGCCTCAGAGAGGGAGAGTGTCCCTCTGTGTGAGGGTGAGTCTCTGAGAGAGGGAGAGTGTCTCTGTGTGGGAGTGTGTGTCAGAGAGAGGGAGAGTGTCTCTCTGTGGGAGTGTGTGTCTCAGAGAGGGAGAGTGTCTCTCTGTGTCAGTGTGTGTCTCAGAGAGGGAGAGTGTCTCTCTGTGATTGTGTGTCTCTGAGAGAGGGAGAGTGTCTCTCTCTGTGTGAGTGTGTGTCTCTGAGAGAGGGACAGTGTCTCTGTGTGAGTGTCTGTCTCTGAGAGAGGGACAATGTCTGTGTGAGTGTGTGTCTCTGAGAGAGGGAGAGTGTCTCTCTGAGTGTGTGTCTCTGAGAGAGGGAGAGTGTCTCTCTGTGAGTGTGTGTCTGAGAGAGAGGGAGAGTGTCTCTCTGTGATTGTGTGTCTCTGAGAGAGGGAGAGTGTCTCTCTGTGATTGTGTGTATCTGAGAGGGAGTGTGTCTCTGTGTGAGTGTGTCTCTGAGAGAGGGAGAGTGTCTCTGTGTGAGTGTGTGTCCCAGAGAGAGGGAGAGTGTCTCTCTGTGCGAGTGTGTCTCTGAGGGAGGGAGAGTGTCTCTGTGTGAGTGTGTGTATCTGAGAGAGGGAGAGTGTCTCTGTGTGAGTGTGTGTATCTGAGAAAGGGAGAGTGTCTCTGTGTCAGTGTGTGTCTCTGAGAGAGAAAGAGTGTCTCTCTGTGTGAGTGTGTGTCTCTGAGAGAGAAAGAGTGTCTCTCTGTGTGAGTGTGTGTCTCAGAGAGGGAGAGTGTCTCTCTGTGTGAGTGTGTGTCTCTGAGAGAGGGAGAGTGTCTCTGTGTGTGTGTGTGTGTCTCTGAGAGAGGGAGAGTGTCTCTCTGTGTGAGTGTGTGTCTCTGAGAGAGGGAGAGTGTCTCTCTCTGTCAGTGTGTGTCTCTGAGAGAGGGAGAGTGTCTCTCTCTCTCAGTGTGTGTCTCTGAGAGAGGGAGAGTGTCTCTCTGTGTGAGTGTGTGTCTCTGAGAGAGGGAGAGTGTCTCTCTGTGTGAGTGTGTGTCTCAGAGAGGGAGTGTGTCTCTCTGTGAGTGTGTGTCTCTGAGAGAGGGAGCGTGTCTGTGTGTCTCAGAGGGAGAGTGTCTCTCTGTGTGAGTGTGTGTCTGAGAGAGGGAGTGTCTCTGTGAGTGTGTGTCTCTGAGAGAGGGAGAGTGCCTCTGTGTGAGTGTGTGTATCTGAGAGAGGGAGAGTGTCTCTCTGTGTGAGTGTGTGTGTCTGAGAGAGAAAGAGTGTCTCTCTGTGTCAGGGAGCGTGTCTCTCTGTGTGAGTGTGTGTCTCTGAGAGAGGGAGAGTGTCTCAGTAGGGGTGTGTGTATCTGAGAGAGGGAGAGTGCCTGTGTGAGTGTCTCAGAGAGGGAGAGTATCTCTCTGTGTGAGTGTGTCTCAGAGAGGGAGAGTGTCTCTCTGTGTGAGTGTGTGTCTCTGAGAGAGGGGGCGTGTCTGTGCGTCTCAGAGGGAGAGTGTCTCTCTGTGTGAGTGTGTGTCTCTGAGAGAGGGAGAGTGTCTCTCTGTGTGAGTGTGTGTCGCTGAGAGAGGGAGAGTGTCTCTCTGTGTGAGTGTGTGTCTCTGAGAGAGGGAGCGTGTCTGTGCGTCTCAGAGGGAGAGTGTCTCTCTGTGTGAGTGTGTGTCTCAGAGAGGGAGAGTGTCTCTCTGTGTGAGTGTGTGTCTCTGAGAGAGGGAGAGTGTCTCTCTGTGTGAGTGTGTGTCTCTGAGAGAGGGAGAGTGTCTCTCTGTGTGAGTGTGTGTCTCAGAGAGGGAGAGTGTCTGTGCGTCTCTGAGAGAGGGACAGTGTCTGTGTGAGTGTGTGTCGCTGAGAGGGACAGTGTCTGTGTGAGTGTGTCGCTGAGAGAGGGAGAGTGTCTCTGTCAGTGTGTGCCTCTGAGAGAGGGAGAGTGTCTGTGTGAGTGTGTGTCTCTGAGAGAGGGAGGGTGTCTCTCTGTGTGAGTGTGTGTCTCTGAGAGAGAGAGAGTGTCTCTCTGTGAGTGTGTGTCTCTGAGAGAGGGAGAGTATCTCTCTGAGTGTGTGTCTCTGAGAGGGGGAGAATGTCTCTGTGTGACTGTGTGTCTCTGAGAGAGGGCGAGTGTCTCTCTGTGTGAGTGTGTGTCTCTGAGAGACGGAGAATGTCTCTCTGTGTGAGTGTGTGTCTCTGAGAGAGGGGGAGAGTGTCCCTCTGTGTGAGTGTGTGTCTGAGAGAGGGAGAGTGTCTCTCCGTGTGAGTGTGTGTCTCTGAGAGAGGGACAGTGTCTGTGTGAGTGTGTGTCGCTGAGAGGGACAGTGTCTGTGTGAGTGTGTCGCTGAGAGAGGGAGAGTGTCTCTGTGTGAGTGTGTGTCTCTGAGAGAGGGAGAGTGTCTGTGCGTCTCTGAGAGAGGGACAGTGTCTGTGTGAGTGTGTGTCGCTGAGAGGGACAGTGTCTGTGTGAGTGTGTGTCGCTGAGAGAGGGAGAGTGTCTCTGTCAGTGTGTGCCTCTGAGAGAGGGAGAGTGTCTGTGTGAGTGTGTGTCTCTGAGAGAGGGAGGGTGTCTCTCTGAGTGTGTGTCTCTGAGAGAGGGAGAGTGTCTCTCTGTGTGAGTGTGTGTCTCTGAGAGAGAGAGAGTGTCTCTCTGTGAGTGTGTGTCTCAGAGAGGGAGCATGTCTCTCTGATTGTGTGTCTCTGAGAGAGTGAGTGTGTCTCTCTCTGTGTGAGTGTCTCTCTGAGAGAGGGAGAGTGTCTCTCTGTGTGAGTGTCTCTCTGAGAGAGGGAGAGTGTCTCTCTGAGTGTGTGTCTCTGAGAGGGGGAGAATGTCTCTGTGTGACTGTGTGTCTCTGAGAGAGGGCGAGTGTCTCTCTGTGTGAGTGTGTGTCTCTGAGAGAGGGAGAGTGTCTCTCTGTGTGAGTGTGTGTTTCTGAGGGAGGGAGTCTCTCTCTCTGTGTTAGTGTGTGTCTCTGAGAGAGGGAGAGTGTCTGTGTGAGTGTGTCTCTCAGAGAGAGGGACAGTGTCTCTCTGAGTGTGTGTCTCAGAGAGGGACAGTGTCTCTCTGTGTGAGTGTGCGCGAGTGACTGTGCGAGTCTGTCTCTGAGCGTCTGTGTGTATCTCTGCAAGAGAGAGTCTATATGTGACTGTCTCTGTCAGAGTGCATGTGAGTGTCTCTGTGAGTGTGTATCAGTGCCCCCACACCTTACCTGGACCAGGTGCTGGACGATCTCTCCCTCCAGCAGAGCGAGGAGAATATCACTGAACAGTGGCTCCTCGAGGTCCATCGCAAACGGAAAGCAGAACAGCTGGCAAACTCGCAGGACCAGAGTGTGTTCCACATCCACACAGGCATCACCAAGAATGGCACCTACCAGCTCCAACCTGTACACAAGACAAACCAACAGATTGCTCAAGAAAAGGTATCTGGATCTCACCCCCGTACTGTACCTGTCCTGGGAGTGTTTGATGGGGACAGGGTAGAGGGAGCTTTACTCTGCATCTAACCCTGTACTGTACCTGTCCTGGGAGTATTTGATGAGGGACAGTGTAGAGGGAGCTTTACTCTGTATCTAACCCCCGTACTGTACCTGTCCTGGGAGTGTTTGATGGGGGACAGTGTAGAGGGAGCTTTACTGTGTATCTAACCCCCGTACTGTCCCTGTCCTGGGAGTGTTTGATGGGGGACAGTGTAGAGGGAGCTTTACTCTGTATCTAACCCCCGTACTGTAGCTGTCCTGGGAGTGTTTGATGGGGACAGTGTAGAGGGAGCTTTACTCTGTATCTAACCCCCGTACTGTACCTGTCCTGGGAGTGTTTGATGGGGGACAGTGTAGAGGGAGCTTTACTGTGTATCTAACCCCCGTACTGTCCCTGTCCTGGGAGTGTTTGATGGGGGACAGTGTAGAGGGAGCTTTACTCTGTATCTAACCCCCGTACTGTAGCTGTCCTGGGAGTGTTTGATGGGGGACAGTGTAGAGGGAGCTTAACTCTGTATCTAACCCCCGTACTGTAGCTGTCCTGGGAGTGTTTGATGGGGACAGTGTAGAGGGAGCTTTACTCTGTATCTAACCCCCGTACTGTACCTGTCCTGGGAGTGTTTGATGGGGGACAGTGTAGAGGGAGCTTTACTCTGTATCTAACCCCCGTACTGTAGCTGTCCTGGGAGTGTTTGATGGGGACAGTGTAGAGGGAGCTTTACTCTGTATCTAACCCCCGTACTGTACCTGTCCTGGGAGTGTTTGATGGGGGACAGTGTAGAGGGAGCTTTACTGTGTATCTAACCCCCGTACTGTCCCTGTCCTGGGAGTGTTTGATGGGGGACAGTGTAGAGGA